>NW_024883993.1:0-32016 GCF_019059575.1 Amphibalanus amphitrite | reverse complement strand
ATCGCGAGTTATTGGCGAAAATCTGTTTGTAGCCTCAAATGACCTCGGATGACCTTTCTAGAGGCTATCAGCAAAAATTACACACCTTGGTCATCACGGGTGGTCCAAATCATTGTGATTCTGAAATATTTGGACTGTTCCTATGCGTACACACGGATCTAGAGGCATTTTCATTTTTCTCCATTGACTTGTAATGGAAAGGTCACGCCACTGACCTGACCTTAGGTCACGGATATAAAAAATCCGAGATATACAAATTGTAGGCGCCCATAACATCATGCAATCCAACAAGTTTAAAACGTTTTTGACAAACACTGCAGGTTGGACATGATTGCAAACTTTTTTAGGCTTATTCAGTTAACAAGACCTGGTGACCTAACCTGACATGACCTGGGGTAAAAAATTTCACACATTGTCCAAAATTGATATACCAAAAGCTACCCCAAGCGGCGCGGCGGTACGCGCCGCGGTGTTTTATTTACACGCAAAAAACGCGACAGGGTGGTAACATATGCCCCCCCCCCCCCCACTGGGGCGAAGGTTAAAGTCTTGGTTTTAGCGAGCCCTGTCGCTCAGGCCGCTTGCCGCTACGTGGCCCAGAAGCCGAGGTAAGCCCCGAGGTAAATGGAGAGCGAGGACAATGCTTCCCCTCCTCTCGACACCTGTGTTACGATCAGGTTCAGCCTTTAGTCTACAACCGCTCCGAATGCGAATCGCGCATTGATTGATGCGATACCTCTTTCGGCTTTTCTGTATTTACCAAGCAGCTCACGTATGAATAAAGCACTGAGATGGATAGCAAAAGAAAGAGACACTTCTTACTGACTATATACTGTGAAGTGTGAACATGACGATTTCTCCAAGAACCTGAATACTTGGATGGCCTTTGACTTTCTGCTAGCTATATCGTGAACACCATCACATCGTCACTAATCCAGGATAGGGAATTTCCGTAGCTGGGATGAGTTTACATGACGTCAACCGGGACTAATGACTATCGTAGCCGTGTGGTTCCAGGGAGTGATTTGCGATAGAGCTATATAAACAGAGGCCACCTGCCCGTCATCTCAGGGGCACACGTGATGGGGCATTTCTATTTTAACTATTGCTCAATGCTCATTATTGGTAATTCTGTAACTAAATAATACACTTCAACAGTCGTCACACGGTCATGTAGACAACATGCCTCTACCTTCACACAACCGTCTGTCTCAAACCGAGCTGTGAATATGCGACGTTTAAGAGGCGATGACGCCTTGTTTTTATGCTTTTTGCGCTGTACCTATAATTCAATTCATAGTTAGGTGGGCATGTGCGCCGTCCATCTAACTCTGATCTTGGATCACGCATTGATAAGTGGGAAAATACAGGGTGTCCCAGAATTACCCGGACATTTATTTTCTGGCTAAAAGTACGACTGCGCTCGCTTCTAATGATATACAAGCATTATACTTTATAAGATATCCCTTAGCTATCGAGATTGGGGACTGTGTGCTTTTGGTGGCCGGTAACGACTCGAATCAATTATTATCCAGAGTCAAGTAGGAGTAGTCCGTTTCCGTTTTCAGCTTAAGCCACTAATAGGCAACCATGGTGAATCAACTCCCGTTCTCAACTTTTTTAAACGGACTTTCGGCATGGTTTTTGCTGGAGAGCTTCAACAGCTCATCTGCAAGCAGTTAGGACTGAGCAAAGCGCAATTATATCAGCTAACGAAGCCAGAGAGAGCAAGAGATAAACATGATTGACAAGCTTGGGCTCGGCCAAAAAGGGCCATGCACCAGTTGTCAAACAAGTGGTTGCTTGTCATAGACAACAAACGTCACCGATCTAGCTAAAAAACTAGCTAAACAATAGATCAGGATTATCTACAAAACATCAATCTACTTTGCACCACTATCTTCGACAAAATTTTGGAATTTGGGGTCCTTCGCCAGAAAAATATGCGAAAACTACGGGGAAAAGCAGCGCAAATCACTACAATGCATCCCAAAAACATAACATATATATACAACAAAACAGTATATTGAGGAACACTTTGTGGTCTAACGAAGATATTATGTCATTTGAACCGCCCGAAAAAAGGCTTGTGTGAACGTCAGATGGCTACAACGCCCCAACAGCAGAGACGGCCAGGCACCCGTCGAAAATCAAATTGTGAGACATTTTGAGCCACCGTGCACTCATTGGGCTTGATATGATGGCCCAAAGACAACCGTTAGCACAGGGTACTACTGCGGTAATATTCTACCAGTGCGAAAACTGGATGCCGTGAACCAAATGGCCATGAACGGGTTTGTTTTGGAAACCAAATCTGTTGGAAGCCAAAGGTTGCGCAATGTTCAGACATGGAGCTTCTCCACTCCAGATGTAAAAAAAAAAAAACGCAGCAAAAGTGGCGTAGGCAGAAATTTTTGTTTTGGGGGATAATACCTTATGGCTTGAGAACACTTTGATGTCAAGTTTATCTTATATGATCGTATTATCCTCCGGCAAGAGGTCAAAGAAAACAGGCCTACACCCAGTTTCGGGAGACCCGTAAAACAACTGAGACCAGCAATGGCTGGCATTTTCCATCATTGTCGGCTGATCTTGTAACAAGCGTATCTATTGCATGTGCTATTTCACAGCCACCCTAGTTGACTATATAGGACGGTAAAAAGAAAAAAGCGCAATCATGTTTGCCTTATTTTATACGCTAATTAACAATGTCCGGGTATTATGGGACACCCTGTAAGTGGGAAACGGTTATTTGAAAGTAGTCACTCTTCGAAGCATCACAAAGAATAGGTATGTAACTCAGTAAAAAGTCATTTTTTGCGAATGAATGTAATATCAATACCTAATCGGTCACTAGCCCTCGCCCGCACATGCCATTTTCCCCATCCTAGAGCGCACATGGGGGGAGGGGGGATGCCCCCCCCCACCCACGCCATTTTGTTCCTGCTGGAGGTAGAGCTTCGCGGCAAAGGCCAACAGGTTATGTAATGTTATTTAATCGACGTCAAATAACATGTTCCATGATAGGTGGGAGGTAAGACTAGCAAAAACATAACCAAAATCAAGGTGTATAAAGCTCATAAGACCTATGGGTTAATGGTATGAGTTAAAATAATACTTTTAGTTTTAAGTTTTATTTGCAGTTAGAAACACGACTTTTGTATTTGAAGTGATTATGAATATCTAATCTTTTTTACATTTTTCGCTGAACCAAAATTACACATACAGCACAAACTCAAGTATTGTGTGTACCTCCGCTCAGGGATGTGGGTCACCACAGGTACTTCCCCACCTAGAACGGAGTTACGTAGTGTGCTGACATTGTGCCAATCAACGTAACACGTCACAGATAACACCATCTGAAAAAAATCACAACTACAGCATCGTTTTTCTGGGTTCCACCTCAGCTAAATATAGTCGCTGGATCCACTCTGAAACGAACCCTTCTTCCACTTCTGGTACGTGGTGACTCTGCTTCCGGCACGACCTCTGGAGGGACCGATTCTGCTGGGCCGGGCTCAGCGGCGCTGCTCGGCTGTGGCTGCTCCTGCTTCCTGTCCACCAGCCGCCGGGTGTCATCATGTCGCGGGAAGTAGGCGGGCTTCAGTCGGTCCACTGATACAGTGTCTATCGCCCCAGACGGTAGTTCTATGCGAAAAGTCTTTGCTCCTCTGTGAGCTACACGTAGCGGTCCCTGGTATGGAGCTTGGAGTGGACGTTGGATCCTGTCCACTCGGACCCACACATGCGTGCATGTCATTAAGTCCTTGGGAATGTGCTCCTGGCCAGCACCGTGATCGGTTCCGAGGGAGGCCGTGGTGAAATCCAGTTCCGTCATGTGCTGGGCCAGCTCCTGGATCATCTTGAATGAAGAACGTGTTGAAGACTGTTCTCCTAAGCACAGTTTTGGACAGAGCAGCATGCCACCTGTCACTGCTGTGAACGGTGAGGCACCAGACTCGTTTGGCATTGCACGCAGACCCAAGAGAATTATTGGGAGTGACTTCAGCCAGTCTTCCTTCCGCGCCTTCAGTGCTGTCTTTAGTGTGCGATGAAATCTCTCAATCATTCCATTACTTTGCGGTCTGTAGGCGCATGTCCGGAGGCGATGAAATCCTATCATTTCAGCCAGAAGTTGGAAGAGCTCGGCTTCAAACTGGGCTCCACGGTCAGTTACCACGTAGAGAGGGACGCCGAACCGTGCAATCCAAGTCTCGAGGAGCGCGTTCGCTACTGATGTGGCAGTGATGTCGGTAATGGGCGCGACCTCTACCCATCGGGTAGCGCGGTCGATGCAGGTGAGTAGATACCGATGTGTCGCCGGGAACGGTTGCCCGTGCTGAGATGAAGGTGGTAGCGGTCCAACTATGTCGATGTGCACCGTTTCAAAACGTGATGATGGCAGGTGAAACTCTCCAGTTGCGGTCTTCGTGTGGCGATGGACTTTGGCTTCTTGACAAGCCACACATTCCTTCACCCACGTCTTGATCTGTCGATCCATGTCTGGCCAGAAGTATCTTGCCTTGATGAGCCGAAGTGATCCTTTCAGACCAGGATGTGAAAGATTGTGATACCTCTCGAACACACTTCGTCGACATGACAGTGGAACGAACGGCCTCGGCTGTGGCGTAGACACGTCACAAAGCACTGAGGAGTCATTCTGCAGCGGCACAGTTTTGAGGCGATCCTGGTATGTTGCGATTTCTTCGTCCTTCTTCTGTTCCTCGGCGATGGCTGGGAGGTCACAGGCGTCAACCTGCACGGCGTTCACAGGGCGCGAAAGGCAGTCTGCGACGATGTTGTCAGCGCCCCTGATGTATTTGACGTCTGCGATGTACTCGGTGATGACGCACCAGTGTCTTTGCTGTCGATCTGACTTCGCCACATGAGGACTGTGGAAAGCTGTGACCAGGGGCTTGTGGTCTGTAAAGAGCGTGACGTTCCGCCCTTCGAGCAGATCTCGGAAGTGCAGCGTGGCGAGATAGGCAGCCAGCAGCTCTCGGTCGTAGGCTGAGTACTTGCGCTGCGGTGCAGACAGCTTCTTTGAGAAAAAGCTCACCGGTACTGCACTGCCGTCGACCATCTGATGAAGGGCTGCACCAGCAGCGACTTGGGAGCAGTCTGTGACAAGCTGGAAGGTGTCGCTGTTTGGCTGAGTGTGGTGGAGAGTGCAGGCGGCCTCCAGTGCTGTCTTGATGCCGTTGAAGGCCTTGGCCTCGCTGTCGCCCCACGGTAGTTCCTTCGACTTGGGGTACAAGCGCATGAGCTCGGTCAGTGGGAAAACGATCTCCGCAAAATGCGGAATCATTCGCCTGTGGAAGCCGACCATGCCCAGGAATCTGCGTAGATCATCGGACTTCTTCGGCGCGCACATTTCTGAGATGCTCTCCACCTTGCTCTTTGGAGGACGAATTCCAGTTGATGTCACCAGGTGTCCCAGGTAGGTGACTTCTGGCTGGTCAAACTCGCACTTGTCTAGTGAGATGCGAAGGTTGTGCTCGTGCAAGATACGGAACACTCTCTCCAGGTCCGCATGGTGCTGTTCTTGGGTCGCAGATGACACAAGAATGTCATCGAGATAGATGAACACGCAGTCTATGTCGCGGAAGATGGTGTCCATGATCCTCTGGAATGTGGCTGGGGAGTTGCAGAGGCCCATTGGCATAAAGATGTACTCATACAGGCCGAAGGGCGTGGTCACTGCAGTCTTCTCGCTGTCCGCTGGGCTCACTGGTATTTGGTGATATGCTCGGAGCAGATCGATCTTGCTGAAGCGCGTTTTTCCGGCGAGCTGTGTCGACAAGCTTTGAATGTGAGGTAGAGGGTAGCGATCCCTCTTCGTGATCGAGTTTAGAGCTCGGTAGTCCCCTGTGACGCGCCATTCACCGGGTGTCTTCTTCTCCACCATGTGCAGAGGAGAGGCCCATGGAGACTTTGAAGGCCGCACCACCCCAGTTTTCAGCAGTGTATCAAAACACTGTTTGGCGGCTTTGAGCTTATTTGGTGGCAGTTGTCTCGGTGACGCAAATGTCGGTGGTGCACTGCCTGTGTCAATGGTGTGACATCCTGGCAGCTGTTTCATTGCCTCATCCAGGTCACCTGGCTGGCATGGCTCTAGCACTGAGCGGTGTCTTTCCAGGATGTTCTTGATCGGAGCTGAAATTGCAGACAGGTCGTTCACCACCAGGTTGGCCTTCGATTGGTTACTGACTCGGCACTGTGATGACAAATCAGTAGATCTGTCAATCAAAGTCCGGGTACCGCAGTCGATCAGGAGTGAGTGCTGACTCAAGAAGTCCTGACCCAGCAGTGGTGTAGTGACGTCAGCCACCACGAAGGTCCATGTGAAGGTGCGGCGCAGTTGAGGGATTGTGACATCACATGTGACTTCTCCCACAACATGAAGAGACTCACCGTTTGCGGTTGATATTCGCACTGCTGAGGGCTGCAGGATAGAGCCAACCGGGACGGTTTTGGGTAGGAGGGAAACACCTGCTCCGGTGTCAATGACAAAATCAACTGATTTTTGGCCAAGTGTTGCTGCTACTTGCATGAGTGGCAGTCCATGAGCAGCATGAACTGGGATCTGCCCCTCTAGTTTCCCGACTGGGACGGCCTCGGTGAGGAGGAGCGAGAACGGGGTTGCATCTTGGTGTGTGCTTTATCAGGCCACTGACACCACGGCTTGCATGTGCGCGCTTCCACGCCAAAGTAAATGTGCGCTCGGCAGACCTTGGGGCGCTGTCCTTCACGGAACGGCTGAAGTCCTGCTGACACACCCTCTCGATGGTCCCGATCCGGATAGGGACTGCGCTGTCGCGAGCTGTATCGCTGTACGGTACTGTGCTGTCTTGATGGGCGCGTGTGTCCGTCTGAATAGTATGCGCCGCGGTCCGACTCATAGCGCTCAGATGGTGACGGTGACCGTGCTCGTGACTGCCGGCTACTGTGAGGTTGTGCCACCATGCACGAAGACTGCATCAGCGGCACCAGCTCATCAGCTAGTTGACCTAGCTGTGTCAGAGTTAGGTCACGCTGGGCTGCCAGCACGGCACCAACGGAGGGCGGCAGGCTCTTTATCATCTTGTGGCGCACGAGGTCTTCACCAACCCCGACTTTGCACGCCGTGTCTCGGAGCTCATGCAGGAATGCTGATGGACGTCCGGTCATCTGTGTCTTGCTTATAAGACGCTCGAATAGCTCCGGCTTCGATTGAGCATACAGACCGATCACGGCTTGTTTCAGGTCATCGAATGACGTTTTGGAGAGTACGTCTGGGTCGAGGCGGCTGACCGTATCAGGAGGAAGGGCCGCCAGAACATGGTAGAACTTGGACTGAGTGCTTGTGATGCGAGCCAGGTGAAATTGTGCATTCATTATGGCGAACCAACCTTCAACGGCTGTGTCCATGAACGCCGGCGGCTTTACGTTAGAAAGCATCACGGAACCTGCAACCTGTTCCGGTTCTCCTTCCATTGTTGCTGTTGTGGAATATCTATTCACTATGAACTAGGAATAGTATTAGGCAATGTAGCAATGTAAAAATCACGTCGGGGTCACCAGTTTATGGGTTAATGGTATGAGTTAAAATAATACTTTTAGTTTTAAGTTTTATTTGCAGTTAGAAACACGACTTTTGTATTTGAAGTGATTATGAATATCTAATCTTTTTTACATTTTTCGCTGAACCAAAATTACACATACAGCACAAACTCAAGTATTGTGTGTACCTCCGCTCAGGGATGTGGGTCACCACAGACCCATAGCCAACGCAAGTTGTTGAGTATTGGTCATTTGGGTCATGACATGACCTGAAAAACAAGGTCATATCTCCGAAACCAAAAACCACAGTAGCTTTTCAGTGGACGCTCGCTGAGAAAGGATAGAGAAGCAGCTATACGAAAAATCAGGCTTTTAGCGTTTGCAGAGCAGAAAAGCTACCTGGGTGTGGCACCCCCCCCCCCCCCCCCCACCTCATGTGCGGGCGAGGGCTAGAGGTAATCAACAGCCAATTTTCCTGAGTTGGACTTTTTTCGAAAAAATTAGGGGAGAGTGGGGCACATTCGTGCAAAAAAATGGATAAATCCACAGATAAAGTCATAAATCGCAAAAACGAAAAAATATGCACGAAAGTGCTCCTACATAGGTAGTGCGTACACGAACCTGCCCCACAACCCAATTTAAAATATATTTCAAAATTTCTTGTTGAAAAATGACACTCTTTAAACAAACAAGTTTGCAGCAGTTCCGTGAATAGAATGAGCTTCTTCGCCGCCAATTTTGAAAAGCTGAACCACATTTCCGAGTCAGGATGACGAAAATGGATGTTATGAAAAATATTTGGAAAGCGCACGAATAATACAACTTTGCGTTTTTATCAATCATGTTCGTGATAGCAGGTACAGTTTTTTTTAACAGTGAACGAGGGGCGGCAATGATTGACATATTTTCATAATTTACCTACCTTGAGCTCGGGCAGTCACTCGCGTTCCCATGATAAATTGCTGAAAACGAATGTGCCCCATGCACGAAAGTGCCCCGCTCTCCCCTACCCGATACAAATTGTGAGCTGAGGATAAAAGCTACAATTTGCCGGGATAAAACATTAAATTATTATTTTGTAGTTCACCCTTTTAAGATGCCATATCCCAAGCTGCAGGTACACGATTTGGCCTCTCTGGGCCGTCAAAATCGACGTTTTAAGAAAAACGTCTTCCTACAATATGTCTGATAAGAAAATACTTATAGGCATAACATGAATTATTTATATTGTCAATAGGCGAAAGAATGATCTATGCTTCAGTTTTGGCGACTTGATGATTCGACCGATCACGATGGTCATGACAAGACCAGGCCAGGCACTTTTGCGTGAACCTCAGATAATGATGGTACAGTGAGATACTCGTAATGTTATTTAGGCCTGGGTGGAACTTTTTTTTCCAGGGATATTGGTGGGAAAAAGTCTGCAAGCCTGCAATGCTAGATTGTCAAGTTGGATGAAATATCAAATAGGTACCTAGGTACTACAATGAATCAATTTCCATCAAAAAAGATATTTTGCATTACGAAGTCATTCCAAAGCTCCTCAATACCTACGGAATTGCAAAGCAACAAAGTTCTACAAATCGGCTAAAGTTGGTGGGGAGAAATACTTATTGGTGGGGCAAAATGGCCAGTTGGTGTGGCGGCGGACCCACCAACTGATATATTATATAGGAATATCGGAAGCAGGAAGCTCCGCCCCTGTATTTAGGTACAGTGTCTTTCATGAGTGTCCTGCTTTTGAAAGAGCTATTTCTCAGGACTATGTTCCTCATTTAATATGTACCATCACATGAAACAGAAACACATTAGCGTTTTTGCACACATAGCATTTTATGCTCCTCAGGAATTTTCCATTGTATCGCCTTATCTTTAAGTGACCATCCCACCTTAACATTAGTTTTGAGTTGAGATAGCCAAATTGGTGGCCATGGCCTGCAAATACCGGTTTGGGCACTCACAGCATCGAAAAATGCTTTAATTTTGGATATATGGAATTTCAAACTTAAAGTTTTCGGATTCTAAGGGGCTAATGCATTGGGATGCCCCCCCCCAGAATTTGTGACGTCAGCGGTGATCTAACGATTTTAAAACCTTATACTAACATCTTTGTGAAGCAGTGGTGGTATATGCTATTTGCGCGCAACATTTGCCGCAAACGTTGCTCTTCCAAAATGAAGTCGCTAGAAACAGCGGAGATCCCAAAAAGGTAATCAAAAGTAAAAGTCTAATATCTTGAAAACCGGTAAATATTTTTCGGTGAAACTTGGTAGATATTCGTTTTTGCTCTTTCTGAACCGAGCAACATCACTTTCATGCCAATTCATTAACTTCTTTGAAGATGGGAGGGTCCCTTTAATTAACCCTCGCCCGTATTGGTGTTTTTCCAGCCGCGAACGTATAAGGGGGTCCGTTGGACCCCCCCTTGCCGTTTCGCCCCTGATCGAGCTAGAGCTTCGCGGAAAAAACGAGCGTGTTGCCCGTGACGAGAGGAAGCCGATGATACCCAATTTTAAGGTCCTAGGTCATTGGTTGACCTTGCTTGTTGGTTGGTTGGTTGGTTGACCTCCTTGTTGACCATTGGTTGTCATTGGTCAATGACCCCAAAGGCGGGAAAATCGGGACCTGTTAGAACGTCGTAAAGTGTGGCAGCTATGGGGTTTTTCGGGGTGCTGATCACGAATATCATGTTAGTTTTGATCACAGATGATGTCTTCATGTATTTAGGCCAGGTCGGGTCAGGTCAGGTCAGGTCAACCAGTAAGGGTATTCGTAGTAGGTGGCAACCGCCTCTGACAGCTTCGTAACATGTTACGAAGGCACCAAAACTACTTCGTAAATGGTCATATGGTTGCTAAATTCGAATTCAGCTCCAAAAACTGGCCTAGAAACATGTAAAACTCGAAAAAGTGAACCGAGGTCATCAAAGGTCAATGACCTGACCTGACCTTTAGGTGACCTTGACACCCACCCTAATGCATGGGGGCAACATCATATCACATGTTTGAACGCTTGAAACCACGAAAAGACTGCAAACGCGCGGCTAATGCGAGCCGACATACGCCGAATCGCGATTCCAGCAAAACGTGGTCTCGAAAAGTAGGTCACAGGTCAAAGGTCATTTGGGTCAGGGTCATTAAATTTTCAGAGTAGGTGTGAAATTGATAAACGCGAGGGTACTGAAAGTTTCGTTGCGATCGGCCGCTTTTTACGCGAGTTATTCGCGAAAAACCATGGGGGGGGTCCGTTCGACCCCCCCCCCCTATACGGGCGAGGGTTAAGGCGCACGTTTCGGCCCGCTGACGAAGGTGTCGCAAATGCTGCGCCTCACAACGTCGGGGTCCAGGCTTCCAGCAAACCTCTCCAATTTGGTTCGCAGTGGATGGCTGCATGAGGGTTTTGTCATCGTAAATATAGTCGCACTTGTCATTTATGCCGTAGTAGTGCCTAATCAGATACTTACTTAGGCAGACACTACAATGTGCTTTAGTGGCATCTATTAGTAGGTGCGACAACATTCAAACACTTCCAGGTTCGATTCCTTGAAATAAGGCGATCTTCCGGCGCTCAGCCTCCGGTTGAGCTAATATGCATACAGCATTGCACCGTGCGCCGTACCTACTGCCTCTGGCAAATGCACGATTAACGAACGCCGCCGTGCACGGGTGCATACGTTTCCGCTTTCCACGCACACAAAGAAACACGCAAGCATATTACATCCTCACATGGAGATGTGCCTCGTCATAAGCACGCATGCATGCACAAGCACACATCGCCACTCACAAACAAATCACAGGTACGCGTCCTCGGCATTGAAGGTGAGGCACGAATCGCCGCCGTTTACCTGTAGCTGGTCCACGCTGTGTTCGCCGCTCAGCCGTCCCTCACCACACCGTCACGAGCCTTGCAGTCGCGTGCCTGCACCCGGACAACACTGCCGCTCCAGCGACACTGGGGGCTGGGGAGCGCACGCCGCACACCCGGTGCCGTCGTCGCGCGGGAGGCGTCGCCGGGCCGCGGACCGCCACCCCACACGGGGACGGCTCGCGTTACGTGCTCGCGGCGGAACTGAGCGAGCAGCCGGCCGGCCGGCCGGGCCGTGCTGACGCCGCCGCTGCACCGTCGGCCGGTGCTGAGTGGCGCGCCGGTCCGAACGGGAGGGGTAGGGGCACTACCAGTACACCCAGACAACAATGCAGTGGAACACCGGTGCGGTGCACTGCAATCACGTCCCAATGCATCCCAACTGCCGGCCTGTCGACCTGCCTGTCCCCGGCACATCAGTCATAATGATGTCATTTTGACTGGGCCGTGACCTGGCAACCAACTCAAACGTCAACTGTGCTACTGCTGCCCGTCAATGACGCGCACAGGGCAATAATTGCACCGTACCTCCCCCGGTCCTCGCACCGTGGACCACGATATACACGACGGTGCGGCGGAATGATGGTGGGGGGGGGGGGGCGACATACGACGCTGAGACTTATCAAGTTGAAGGAGAAGCACCACGTCATTGAAAGGAGCTGTAGGCTGCCTTTTCACGTTTTTGTTTATCCTCGCCGGATCTATTGGTTGTCTAGGCATATGCCCTCGCCGAGATGGGGGGGGGGGGGGAGTTGGAGCCATATTTCCTTTTTGTCCCTTTAAGTTAGAGCCTCGCGAAAGAAAAACGAACAAGAGCAAGTCTCCAGGTATTAAGTGTCTCGTTGCCGACATCACAATAATCGACCTGCACTGATGGATGCGTCATAGGGCCTGTAGGCTGTTGAAAACCATTGCCGGAGTGTCCGCACGAACCATATTCTCATTTATTATTTTGGGCTTGGGTCAGTCACTTTATGAGTGTCTCTGTCATTCAAAGTTATTACCGTAAAGTGGGGCTATCCAATGGGAGAAAATTGAAAGATGCCTCTGTTGGACGAACGCCTTTTAAACACTCTCAGACATAGGCATATTGGCAAACTTGACACATTGAATCTGAAAATTGCACCTCTGACCCATCCTTGTGTCCCTGGGGTCATCTCATGTCATGCAGGGGCGGTCGCAGACTTGGAGTTTGGGGGGGGGGGGGCCAACTTGGCAAAGGGGCCATTGCGCTGACCCGGGGGGCCCGGTGCTAGCTTAAAGGGGCCCACGGGCGTAGAGCACGGGTGCAGAAATCCAGGCCATGGCCGGTAAAGCGGGGGGGGGGGGGGTAGGGAGCGGCACCCACCCGAGCGGAGGCTCATTGCGAGCTTTGAGGATGTTCCATGTCGAAAAGGTACCGATAAGTGCATTTTAAAGCATTGTTAATGCCAATAACTCACGCAAATGTGAATGGACTACCGCAAAAGTAAAGACGGCTAACTTTGCCATTTTCTGAGATCATCGTGCTAAAACTTCTGACAGTGGGTCATCGGTAGGGGAGAGTGGGGTGGGTTGTATCAGTTTTTACTCCGAGACCCATAACCTCGTAACTATCCGTGATAAACTCATTATTTCCATACTATCTCCTTCCTTGATTCTTCTGCTTTTTTGTGCAAAGTAACTTTTCCGCTACCTCTACCAGTTTTTCTTCTACGGTCTGCCGAATAGAACAATGTTTTTGATACAACTTGCCCCATGGCTTGGGTGAGTTGTATCACATGGTGGGGTAATTTGTATCACGAGGTATTTCACGTTTCAGGGAGTGTGCTTGCTACTGGTTTTGAACATAACAACAACATTAAATGGAGTTAATACAATGTATATGCTCAAAGGCTTCAGTTTTATTAGACCAAACTTAGGTCAATGCAATCCGAACGAAACATCGAAACGAACGAAACATCAACAGACTATTTGCAAAAGTGGCCCGTTAAGAGCAAAGAAGCCAACACATTGTGCCGAAATGGAACGAGTACTGACTAGCTACCTACAAACGCGAGACAGGGCTTAGCTTTCGCGATCAAAAGCAACATACCCATACATACATACATGTTACAACATACCCCACCCGGCTCTGATACAACATGTACCTCGCCGCCATCTTGGAAAAAAAACACCCTCGTGCTCAAAAACAGCGGACAGCTGGAGAAATCCATTTTCACTCACGCAGCCTTAGAACCTACCCTCACCACCGCTACGGAGATCTTTCAAATTCGTGCACATCTAAATGCCCAAAACACACATTTTCTTGCAACTCATTTTTTTAGAATGACATTAAAAAAACATAAAATCGGCTCTCACCTCGAGACGCGTCCACCCAGCCACACGACAGAACAGGGAAAGATGGCGCCCGGAAAACCTCGTCGGCTGGTCGTGTCACGAGCGCTATCTATTGGATAAGTTTGGCACAATTCGCCCTGATACAACTTGGACATGATACAACTCTCCCCGCTCTCCCCTATCTGTTCACTGTTCAATCACACGTGTTCCGTTTCATTTTTGTTTTTTAGGTACTTGAGCACAAATGTAAGTTTTGAAGACCATTACAGTAGCAAATGCTTCGAAAGATGGATAGTGGGCAAAATATCCTAAATTTGTCGTGCTGCATGGAAAATAGTGTTGCTGAGAAAAGGGGGTTTGTTCCAGATTAGGTATTGTGGATACAGAATACATTGTCTGCACCCTATGCAGAATTATTGTTGGTGCAACTGCGCCCACGGCACCCATGGTTCCTACACTTATCGGCCCATCGATAGCGCTTCAGCGATACCTTTCGCCTAGAGGCTGCAATGGGGCCCTTATAGTACGGTGTCAGACCCCAGAGCCCGGCGTTGGATCCAAGGGTCAGCGAAGGGCCTCAAAGGCCCCAGGTAGGGCCCCAGAGGGGCGTTCCACGACAAATCGACAAGTGCCCTGCACCCTCATATTTTATTTTTTGCTTAAAATTGGTCTAATGGGTTGTGATGGGCGGGGAAGCCAGCTGTGGCAAGGATTTTTTTCTTCGAACAACGGTTTCCGAGATATAGCCTCGGGCAATTCTTGGAGTTCGCGCTGCAGTCCTATGTTTGGCGGCCTATAACTCAGAAACTATTGGTTTTTTACGATAATAACTTCATATAATTCAACTCACAATCAACCAACAAACATTTTGGCTATCTCGGATTTTCAATTTTTGAAAATTTTGATCACGTGACCTTTTGTCCTATTTTTCGAAGAGTGACCTTGATATTTTCCCCACTGAAAGTTGCAATTTTGTCTGATGACGATTAAAGCCTTATCAATTGTCATTCATATGCGATAGTAAAAAAAGTGGTTATCGCCCTGCGTTGACCTCAGGTCAGGTCATTTTTATGACCTGTCCATTATAACGAGCGGGAGCGACAGCGAGATCTCGAGAATAAAGCAAGATAGCGACAAGCGGTAAACGGTAAAGGGTACACACGGATAAGGTCTATAATTTTTACTGAGGTCATTTTCAGGTCAGGTCAAAGCTGACGTCACAGGAGCTAAAAGGAAGTCAAAATAGCGGCACTATACAGATATATGAAGTTTTTCTCGAATAACTTTCAAGATATCCCAGCTAGGAACAAACTAATAGCACCATCGTGATCCTCTCGTCGATCCGCATCGAAGCATATGTATGTTGACCTCGAAAGGTCGAAAGGTCAAAAGTTGACCTTAGGTCACGTGATCTAAGGTCAACTTTTGACCTTTCGACCTTTCGAGGTCAACAAACATATGTTTCGATGCGGATCGACGAGAGGATCACGATGGTGCTATTAGTTTGTTCGTAGCTGGGATACCTTGAAAGTTATTCGAGAAAAACTTCATATATATGTATAGTGCCGCTATTTTGACTTCCTTTTAGCTCCTGTGACGTCATCTTTGACCTGACCTAAAAATGACCGTCGTAAAAATTATAGACGTTATCCGTGTGTACCCTTAACCGTTTACCGCTTGTCGCTATCTTGCTTTATTCTCGATATCTCGCTGTCGCTCCCGCTCGTAATAATGGACAGGTCATAAAAATGACCTAACCTGAGGTCAACGCAGGGCGATAACCACTTTTTTATTATCGCATATGAATGACAATCGATAAGGCTTTAATCGTCATCAGACAAAATTGCAACTTTCAGTGGGGAAAATATCAAGGTCACTCTTCGAAAAATAGGACAAAAGGTCACGTGATCAAAATTTTCAAAAATTGAAAATCCGAGATAGCCAAAATGTTTGTTGGTTGATTGTGATTTGAACCATATAAAGTTTTTATCGTAAAAAAACCAATAGTTTCTGAGTTATAGGCCGCCAAACATAGGGCTGCAGCGCAAACTCCAGGAATTGCCCGAGGCTATATCTCGGAAACCGTTGTTCGAAGAAAAAAATCCTTGCCACAGCTGGCTTCCCCGCCCATCACAACTCCTTACACCAGTTTTCAACGAAGAATAAAATATGAGGATGCAAATTTAATTTTTTATTTGTCGATTTGTCGTGGAACGCCCCCAGAGGCTGATGTGGGCCTTCAGAGGCAAGTGCGTGACGTCCAAAGGTAAGGCTTGAGCCCCCAGAGAACATAATAGGGCCATCAGTGGCCGGTGTAGAGACCTCATAGGCCAGTTTTGGGCCCCCTCAGAGGCTAGTGTGGGGCCTCAGGTGTCGGTATGAGGCACTTAAAGACCGTTATGGGTCCTCAGAAACCGGCATCGATCCTTCAGAAGCCAGTACGGGGCCCTCAGAGGCACATAAGGGTCAGTTTGGGTCCCAGAGACAGAAATGGGACCATCAGAGGCCGGTGTGGGACCTTTAGAGGCTGGTTTGGGCCCTTAGGGGCCAGTTTAGGGCCCTCAGAGACCAGTACAGGGCCTCTAAAGGGCAGTTTGAGACCATCAGAGACCGAATTGGGCACTCAGAGGCTAATCTAATGTGGGTCTTTACAGGCCAGCATGGAGCCCTCAGAGGCTAGCGTGGGGCCATAAAAGACCGACATGGGCCGGCGTTGGACCCCAGAGGCCAGTAGAGGGCCCTCAAAGGCCAAGATGGGCCCTCAGAGGCCGATGCGGGCCCTTAGAGGCCGGCATCAGGTCTTCAGAAGCCCGTACGGGGCCCTCAGAGGCTAAGGTGGGTCCTTACAGGACAGCACGGGCCCTCAGAAGTCAGTGTGGGTCCCTAAAAGATCGGCATGGGCCGGCGTTGGACTCCAGAGGCCAACAGAAGGCCCTCAAAGGCCAATATGGGCCCTCAGAAGCCGATGCTGACCCTTAGAGGCCGGCATCGGGTCTTCAGATTCCAGTGCGGGGGGCCCTCAGAGGCTAATGTGGGCCTTTACAGGCCAGCATGGGGTCCTCAAAGGTCAGAATGGGACCCTAAAAGACTGGCATTGGCCGGCGTTGGACCCCAGAGGCCAGCAGAGGGCCATCAAAGGCCAAGATGGGCCCTCAGAGTCCGATGCGAACCCTTAGAGGCCGGCATCGGGTCTTCAGAATCCAGTGCGGGGCCCATAGAGGCTAATGTGTGTCCTTACAGGCCAGCATGGGGCCCTCAGGTCAATGTGGGGCCCTAAAAGACCGGTATGGGCCGGCGTTGGACCCCAGAGGCCAGCGGAGGGCCCTCAAAGGCCAAGATGGGCCCTCAGACGCCGATGCGGGCCCTGAGCGGCCGGCATTGGGTCTTCAGAATCCAGTGCGGGGGGCCCTTAGAGGCTAATGTGGGTCCTTACAGACCAGCATTGGGCCCTTAGAGGTCAGTGTGGGGCCCTAAAAGGCCGGCATGGGCCGGCGTTGGACCCCAGAGACCAGCGGAGGGCCCTCAACGGCCAAGTTGGGCCCCAGAGGCCGATGCGGGCTCTCAGAGGCCGACATCGGGTCTTCAGAATCCAGTGCAGGGCCCTCAGAGACACTTAAGGGTTAGTCTTGGGACTCGAGAGACAGAAATGAGGCCACCAGAGGCCGGTTGGGCCCCTGAGGCCAGTTTAGGGGCCCTCAAAGGCCAGTGGAGGGCCCTCAGAGGTCAATGTGGGTCCTCAGCGGTCAATGTGGACGCTTGACCGCCACTGAAGGGCCCTCAGAGGTCAGTGTAGGACCCTCAAAGACTGGTATGGGAGCTGTTAATGGCTGGCGTGGGTTTCTCGAGCCTCGTGACAATCGAATACGGGCCAGGGCCCCATACGGCCATGGGGGCCCATCGGTTGTTTGGGGGGGGGGCAAATGATATGATGGCCCCCCCTGATTTGCCTTTGGGTGGGGCATGGCCCTGATGCCCCCCCCCCCCCCCTGCGACCGCCACTGAATTGTCATGGAAGGTCCCAAGCAGTCTTTCGACAATACCTAACTTTTGATAGAGACATGCTAGACTCTAGAGCGATGAAAACACCTTAGATGTGTTCAGGTCGACAATACGGGTCGACTGATACGATCATATGCAACAAGACCTTTCCCGGTCAGGTCATGACTTTGACTTTAGGTCAAATTTTCCAAATGACCTTTCAAGATCCAATTATAACATGCGTTCGGCGCGCCTCGACGAGAGGAACACGATGATGGCGATATTAATGTCTTGCCTTACTAGAATTAAAAGTTATTACCGAAAACATTTCTTAAAAACGGCTATTTTTCTAGTTTTTTTTTCTCTTGAGGCTAAACCGATGATCTTAGGTCACATCTGAGGGCGTGACAGCGAAAAGAGTTTAAAAAAGCTATCGAACGCGCTTTTGCGCGGCGCCGTAGCTCTATTGGTTCCAGAGCTAGGTATGCGCCGGTTTTGAAACAGGCAAAAGTTTACTTTTATAGCCTCTGATGACTTGACCTTTGACCTGTCCAAAACATGACTGAAGTATTCTCGTCATGATTTTTGACGCCCTTCTGTCAAAAGCCGCTTATGCGTGTCCCAGGAGCCGAGTTAGGGGGGGGGGGTAGATACCCCTCGGCCCGGCACGGTTGACGCTGAGCAGCACCGGCCCGATGCGGGATAAGTGTTGTGCCTTGCAGGGGATGTTTGAGATCATGATTCCACGCCTTTGATGAAGTTTTCGATCGTTTTCGGCGCCAAAATAGCAGTTTCTATTTCGCCCCTTCACTTAAAATGGTGAGGTCACGTGACCAACCTGACCTCCGGAAACCCTTAAGAAAAATACGAGATAAAGAAGTTTTGGAGATTTGGGAGGTTACCAGTTCTGGAAGGTTCTTTTCTCTGTGAAATAGACACTAGCACTGAGGGCGTTACGAAGTTGCGACATTTTAGAGCCGGCATTTTAGGGCAGAGGGTTCATTTATGAGGTGAAAGCAGGGGTGTACCTAATTTTCCCAAAATGATTGTGGGTGCCTAGCTGTAGGGGCGCCAGGCAGCTTAGGGGGCGTAGGGGCGCCAGAAGGTTACAAGGGCGCCGAGAGACCATGACAAGTGCGCCATTCTCCCAGAAGGGCGCCAAGTGATTAAAAATGCTATATGATCCAAGGGCGCAGAGAGGTCAGGAGGGCGCCGCGCAGTCAGTAATGCTAAGCTGGTGGGGACGTAGGGGCGCCAGACGGTTACGAGGGCACCGTGAGACCATGAAAAGGGGCGCCATTCTCTTAGAAAGGCGCCGAGTGATTGAAAACGCTATGTGGTCCAGGGGCGCTGAGAGGCCAGAAGGGCGCCGAACAGTCGAGAGATGCACGGTGGACAGAGACATAAGGGCGCGAGACGGTCAGGAGGGCGCCGTTAGACCATGAGAAGGACGCAGGGCTGTCAAAAGGGCGCCATTCTCCCAGAAGGGCGCCGAGTGATTAAAAACGCTATTATCCAGGAACGCGAGGCGGTCAGGAGGACGCCGTTAGAGCATGCGAAGGGCGCCGTGCTCTCGAAAGGGTGTTTGTGACATAAGACTTGTGTGTCTATTTTCATCATTGTGGGGGCATATTTCAGGATTGTGGGTGCATCTGCCCCCACAAAGAGATATAAAATTACACCCCTGAGTCATAAGTCCGTGACCTGATCTGATCAGATCAGATCAGATTTAAGGTCGATGATCGGTGTCACAAGATCAGGCTGGAATCAAACGTCCGGTATGCTAGCTTTCAGCTCATATTGTCGTCAATTTCTTCCGAGCGATCGCGAATAAAAAACATTCTTAGGGCACCCATCCCTCCCCCCCCCCACCTCGGCCGGCGAGGATTTTTTTTCTCGAAGTTCTTAATATAATCGGGTATTACCGAACACATTAACCCTCCGGTCTCAATTAACTTTAAAATATTTCTGTTTTGTTTTGCTATGGCTATCAAGAAAAAAGGGTTACATGAAAATGCGCGTGCTTGCAAACATAAATTAAATCGTAAAAACCTATTTTCCACATACCTATTGTTACATGGAAAGAATAAGCCTTATGTCTCCCTAGGACCTGCCCTCAAGTAGGGTTATTGAGTAAGCAAAGTCATAATTGATGAAAATATATTAGGAAAAAGGAACAACAAGCATGAGTGGCAGCATCTGAACAAAAAGGGCGTATCTTTTTTCCCGCCTCCCCACTCGTCTCCTCTAACTGGCCGACCTGTGGGGTTGACGTCCGCCCCCTTCCTGCCGGGCGGGTGCCATCCGTCCGTCTCTCGGGCCACGGCCAATGTCAGACGGCGCCGTGCCGAGCCGGTGCCAGCCACGACTCGGCGTCTCGTCCCGCCGCGACCCGGCACGACACCGGGCCGAGTCACGCGTGCCGTCCGCCGCCGCGCCGCCGCCGCGACCACTGCCGCCGTGGCCCCGGCCGCTGCCTGCCAGCCTCTGGCATCGCCCCCCTAAAAATAGCGACCAAGCGCCGTGCCAAGCTCTCCGACAAAGTAGTGCCAAGGCTAGCTGGGCGGAGGTGCTGGGTCCGTGCGTCGCCGAGTCGACCCAGTTGTGGCACCACAGCGATGCACTGCAGTGCTGGAGAGGCCAGCTGCAATACTGTGTGACCTGGCGCGTGACCTGGGGGCCGCTGCCGCCTGTCCTGCGCGCTGAGCGCTGCAGCGGCGCGCCGCCAGCTCTCAGCTCAGTTGGAGGGACGGCGCGGTGGGCAGAACTCACCGCGTGACCACCAGGGCGACCAGAATAGCGTCCGGCGCTGCCGCCTGGGAGCGGCCTCCAGTCATCTGCGGTCGCCTCCGGCGGGAGGGTGGCGCTACCCGCTGAGGTCGGCGTGACCTGAAGTGACACCAATGTTTACCAGGAGTGACGAGGTGACGTGACGAGTGAGTGTTGACGGATCGTTCGAGTGAGGTCTGATTGCATTGCAAACATTCTGAAGGTTTTGTTTAGCGTCAGCTCAGAGTGTTAAGGTGCGCCGGTGCCGGCGCCGCGGTGTCTGCTCGTCTCGTCTGGCCTCGTGTCTGCCTGCTGCCACCATGTCCTCGGTACCGGAGGGGCGCCGCGGCAGCCGGGTGGAGGTGTGCCCGCTGTCACTGCAGCAGATCGGCCAGAAGTTCTGGCTGCAGACGCTGCGCGGCTGGCTGCGGCTGACGCCGGAGCCGGCCGGCCTGTGGCAGCTGCAGCGCTACCTGGCGCAGCTGCCGGCCGCGCTGCGCGCCGAGATGCTGCACACGGCGCTGGCGCCGGCCGACACCCGCGACCAGCTGACCAACACGGCGCTGGCGCTGCTCAGCGCAGAGGTGGTGGTGCACCGCGCCGTCTACCTCAGCTTCCCGCGGCCGGGACAGCCGCCGGCGGCCGACCTGCGCCTGGTGCTGCGCCACGGCGATGGCTTACGCCACCTCACCGTCTACGTGCCCGAGGACGGCGCCGAGACGCGCCGGCTGCTGCGCGAGCTGACGCTGACCTGCGGCCGGCTGCGGCGGCTGCAGCTGCTGGGCGCCACCGACGCGCTGCTCAAGGTGGTCAGCTGGCAGTGTCCGCTGCTGCAGGAGCTGGATGTCAGCGGCTGCTCCGGAGTCACCGACCAGGGCCTGCGCCACCTGGCCGTGGCGGCGGCGCGCCGCGAGCAGCCGCAGCCGCCGCCGCTGCGCCGGCTCGGCCTGCAGAAGACGGAGGTGAGCGTGGACGGCGTGCTGGAGCTGCTGGAGACGCTGCCGCTGCTCGAGTCGGTGGCCTGCTCGCAGACCGTGGCCTTGCTCGAGCAGCTGGACGTGCCCGCCACGTTCGGTCTGCGCGAGCTGCCCGAGTTTCAGGCGACCGGAGCACACCTGCGCAACTTCGCCGCGCTCTGTCCGCACCTGAGCTCTGTGACGCTGGTGTTCCAGGAGGCGGGCGTGTCGCTGCAGGACCTGGCGCTGCTGCCGCACCTGCAGCACCTGACTTTCCGCTGCAAGGAGCCCTACCTGCTGACGCAGCAGGAGCTGGGCGCCACGCTGTGGCGGCTCGGTCACCAGCTGCGCACGCTCGCCATCTCGGGAGACGTGTACGAGACTATTGACGTGGCCCAGGTGGCCGTCTACTGTCCGGGCCTAGAGGTGCTCAAGCTGCCCAGTCTGACGCTGTCCGACGGCGAGGCGGCGCGCGCGCTGACGGCCGGCCGCGGCCCGCTGCTCGACCGGCTGCACACGTTCGAGTACGACTGTCTGTCGGGAGTGACGGCCAGCTGGGGGCGCGACGTGGCGGCGGAGGCAGCCGCGCTGCGCGCCCTGCTGCGCCGCGCCGGCCGACTCACCACCGTCCGCTGCCGGCCCTTCCCGCTCGTCGACGACGACCTCGAGACCATCCTCGAGCACAACCCACTCGCAGAGCTGGAGGTCTGTCCCACCGAGCTAAGCAAACTCCGGACTTAGGAGTTAGGCATAGCTGGCCGCTTAAATGCTCATCGATTTCCATTGAATCCTAATCAACTAAGCCATTATTTTAAAACGGATAAACTTAAAACTGGTTATTGTATGTAATGTAACCAATGCTCGTCGCTCATTGACTAGCGTGCGGTCAAACACAATACTACCTCTCGATAATGTGCCGTGGACAATGCCCGTGATACCGTCCGAACCGCGGCTCTGAGCAGTGTGCAACACGATTCGGTGGCTCGTATTGCATGCCTGGTGCGGTCGCAAAGAGCGCCGCTGGAATGTGTCGTTAGATGTGGTGGGGATCGGTCTCACTGGTGGTGCAAAGGGAATGTCCCGTCTCGTAAACTGGTGGTTACGTCAGCTTGTGACTTGCAGTTCTGTTGCCAATCCCTTGCAACATTTTTCATGTTTGTCATTGCTAGGTGATTGCACTAGGACCTTGAGTCCTTGACCTTAAGGACCTTAAATGTCGGTACCATACGTACAACAAATATTGATGCGCCAAATATTGCTGTATCAAAAGTTAATGCAAGAAACTGTTCGTAAACAACTCTTTGGGGGGCGGCTTTTGTCTGTAGGCCGTTTAGATCTGACCGCTAAGATCTGGCCGCTGACATCTGACCACTGGTCGCTGACATCTGACTGCTGCTCTGGTCGGTTGACATCTAACCGCTGACATCTGACCACTGATTGCCAACATCTGACCACTAACTTCTGACCACTGACCGCTGAGATCTGACTGATGATCGGCTGGTATCTGACCACACTGGTCGGCTAAGATCTGACCGCTGAGATCTGACCCCGGCGCCGCTGTGCTGTGCCGGCAGGTGCTGGAGATCGGGCCGGCCCAGCTGGGGCTGCGCGGCGCCAGCACTCTGCTGCGCCGCTGTCCCTCGCTCTGCCGGCTCGGCAGGGTCAAGACGTGGCACGGTATCGGCCTGCTGGACATCGTGGCGCTACGCTCGCTGGCGCGGGCCCTCAGCCGCGCCAACCAGGTGCGCATTCTCTGACGGCGCGCCTCGGCCGCGCCCGGGGTCGAACTGGCCGCGCAGACAGCTGCCGAGAGACTGTGTTCGCAGGGCGCCGCGCTGCGTGCTGCGTCTGTGGCGTATTGTCGGTGCAGTCATGTGCAAGACTCATTTGAATCACACATGTACTCTGTTGACTTCGAATCATGAGCCTGTACTCGCTGACCATGCGTGACATGTTTGCGAGGACAACCGTGATAGTGCCAGTTAACTGGCGCGATTGTTTCGTGGCAGTTATCAGGACATTGAAGAGGATGTCCAGGATAAGCACCGGGCTCGTGGTTAGCGGCACGAAGCCGGAAGTGAGCCTAACGACATGACATTGGAAGTGACCGGTTTGGCTGTCGGCCAAATGCAGTGCTCAGAGCGTGTCTGTGATACCGGCGCCTGAACCATGTGTGTCGGTAACGATCACCGCAGAACTGACGTGGGCAGGAGTCAGAATGATAAACTATAGAGATCCGAGCTGCCTGGCATTTTATTTATGATGTGGGGTATGGGCAATGGCTACCTTATACCGGGTAGGTAGGTAAGCATCTGACACCTACCTATCGGTCGTCGGCATCTTCTGTATTCAGCTCAATAACGACAAAGGTAATAATTTATTACCCATTCGTGCTGGGACTGGTTAGACGTTGTCCGGAATTTAAAACACGCGACGTTGTATCTCAAAATGCATTTTCCATCAACTTGTCTAATGGCTCGCCTACCAAGTACCAATTAGCTTGCATGTAAATCGGCACTACCCGCAAACAAAAGTCAAGATGATAGGAGCCGTTCTAAAGGTGCCATAAATCTCTTCTCTGAATTTTCCTTGCTTTATGCGTTTACGCTCCATCGCATTTATAAAAATGTATTGTCAACGGCGTTGTTAAAATAATTATAACCAGTATAACGCCTTATGGGGCGACTAACGGAGCGAGCGATAGGGTGGGCCTTGCACGTGCGAAATTGCGAGAGGGTACCTTCAACTGACTTGTGCACGGCACCCTACTAACCGGTCTCTAGCGATGTGCCAAATTTGGGCACAATCGGCCCAGCCGTTCTCAAGATCTGGAAGCGACACCCTGCACGTGCGCACGTGCAAAATGGGTCCCAACTGACTTGTGCACGGCACCCTACTAGCCGGTCCCTAACTGTGTACCAAATTTGAGCGCAATCAGTCGAGCCGTTCTCGAGATCTGGAAACGACCCCTGCACGTGCGCACGTGCAGCAGCACCCCAACTCTGGCACATGGATATGCAGTGCCTAGGTGCCTACCTACATGCCAACTTTCAGCGCAATCGGCCAAGTAGTTACCGAGATATTGCAACAATGACAAAACTGACACCTCTTCGTTTTGCACGTGGCATGTGCATAAGGGGTCACCCACATGCATCAGGAATAGTCCAATACCCAGCTAACAGAAAACGTTACTACAACGTTGTCACAACGTCGTGTTTCGGTAAGTTGCGAAATTACGTTTTAATTACGTTGTAGCAACGTTCTGAACGTTGTGAAGCCATGGTTTGGTCCGATAGTCGTGGTAAAACGTCGTGACAACGTTTTATTGGTACGTTGCAGCAACCGCGCACTTGCAGCATGATATTTTGATAATGCATGGTGACATATATGGCCATATAACACATTTCCTTTGACTTTCAATGCGCATATTCAGTTTTCATCGTTAAATTTGACATATTTTAACACTTGGACTGTTCACGTTGTCAGCTGGTGGTCGCCAACACGTTGTTAAAACAGTTTTTCACAACCTTGACATTATAGGTACTGAATAATTAGCGGTGTTTTTACAAGTAAATTCTGATACCTTTCTCTCTCTATCTCTCTAATATATATATATATATATATATATATATATATATATATATATATATATATATATATATATATATATATATATATATATATATATATATATATATATATATATATATATATATATATATATATATATATATATATATATATATATATATATATATATATATATATATATATATATATATATATATATATATAACATGTGTAAATTGCAAAGCGTCATTGGCATGTTTTGCAACATCACAGGCGGAGCTAGAGGCTTGCAACTATCCCTATGTAAACGCGGCTGTTATCCGCGGCTGCCAGCAAGCCACGCGGGCCGCCACTCAGGCGAACGGTGGCTCGCGCCCTGACCTCGCCTGAGGGGCCGTGACGTCAGTGTCACCGGCCGGCGTTCAGAGCCAGCCGGCCGAGCCGCAGTCTACGCGGCGCGAGCGAGCAGTGAGGGCCGGCGGCGGGCGCGGCTGAGATAGCTGGAAGATGAAAGATAGCGCCAGTTGTCTGCGTTTGATGCGATTGTTGTTTTGACTGGTGAGTCAAAGTACCATTTACGAGTAGCATTTGCAAGATTGTGCCTTGTAATATCGTGCGGTCTAGGCTATAGTTCATTGTAGCTCTAGCCTCTAAGGTGTTGACATGTTTGATCTAGCCTGTCGCACTGTTACGGAAAGTGGTACAGGTATTTTTGTGATTTTTTCATGAATTGAATGTCTGATTTTCCCTCATGTCTTCCCGCAGACGTCCTGCAACTCGTCAGCGCGCCTTGTGGCAGGCCTACTGTCGGCAATGCGGTAGCGAAGTGGCTGTCCGGAAGCTGCGACCGGAACGGGGGGTGCGCAGACCGTCTAGTCAGGCACTGCCAGCTGCCTAGGGACATCGAGGCCGCAAATGAGCCGGTGCCTAACGGTCCGCCGAGTGATCCTCCCAGCGAGGGTTAGTGAAGAAGTGAACTTCCACCAGTTCTGGCGTGCTAGCGGCTAGCGTCAGAGCCGATAGAACCCAATTCCGTCCCACGCCCCCATGGGGGCGCCCCTGGGCCCCATCACCGATGCCGCCGCCGTCGTTTTGTTTGTTTGTTGTAAATTGACCTGTATGATGTATTGAAATATACACTTCTTACATGCCTTTTTTTACAAGTCTAGAGAACGGGAAGAGAGCGTCGGAAACACATTCTGAGTATGTTGCGAACACGTTGAGAGGGCGTTGCGAAAATGTTTAGGATGTTTACTCAGGGTCGCAGGGACGGCAATACGAAGTAGCGACAACGTGGTGCGCACGTGATAAAAACGTCGCAGAGACGTTGCCAGAGCGTTCTCTACTCCTTGTAGTCACGTTGCGGAAACGTGGTGACAACGTTCCAGAAACACTGTTGGTACGTTACAGAAAACATTTCATAACGTTGGCGGGACGTTGTAAGAACAGTTTTGGGACGTCACGGCCACGTTACAGGAACGTTGTGATGACATTCAAATGCATGGTCGGATGACGTTGTCACGCCGTTGTCTGGAGTCTACAAAATTACGTTGTCACAACGATGAATCGGGACGTTGTGGTAACCATTTTTGACAACGTTTAAACGACGTTGTAACAACGGCAAATTGTTAGCTGGGTACTTGGAAGAAGGAATGAAGCTACCCTGCAAAAATAACCGCATGTAAATCGGTCAAGTGGTTGCCCGTTGCTGAGATATATGTAAGCCTCGCAAAAGCGTCCGCACGGCCGGCCGGCCGCTCATACTCAGAAATTTCCGTTAATCTAAGGAAAGACTCCGCTCGCTTCACTCGCTCCGTAAATATCAAATAAACGAAATTTGAGACAAACGTCCTTCTGGAATGTATTGTCCTTCTGCCGTGTCACGTGGCATCACTCCATGCTTGCTTGCCACTGGCGCAGGAGATCCTCCACGCCACCGAGCCTCGCCAGCCTACTCGAGCACTCCAGCGAGTCAAGGCCAATGCCGTCGCGAAGCTCGGCGAGGCCGCTCACCTGGTGCCCACATCAGAAGAGAAAAAACAGCGCGCTTGGGATGATGCATTCTCCAAGATGGCACTGAAGCGTCTGCTGGACGGGGCAAACCAGGTGGTCCGGGCACGTCTCCTTGCTGCCGCAGAGCCCCACACCGCTGCCTGGGCGCAGGCCCTCCCCGTCACCAGTCTAGGGCTCCACCTGGATAACGAAACTGTCCGGGTAGCGGTGGCGCTGCGTCTTGGGGGATCAGTATGTGAGCCACATAACTGTCAGCTCTGCCATGCCATCGCCCTGTTGACCAACTGGGACACCACGGTCTCTCCTGTGCCAAGAGTGCTGGCCGCCACGCACGTCACGCTAACCTTAATGACGTGCTACGGCGAGCACTCAGCAGCGCAGGACTTGAGAGTGTGCTGGAGCCCACCGGCCTTGACAGAGGAGATGGCCGACGTCCCGATGGGATTACACTCTTCCCTTTCAGCCGGGGAATGAGCCTCGTATGGGACGCTAACTGCTGCGACACTTACTCATCAACGGCCATCATCAGCTCCGCCTTGAATCCTGGGAGCGCCGCCCGCTGTGCGGAAGAGCGCAAGCGCACCCGATATGCAGCTCTCTGTGAGCGATACGTCTTCGTCCCTTTTGCGGTCGAAACGTCTGGTGCCCTGGGTCCGGCTGCAGCCGTTCTCATGAAGGAGCTTGGCCGTCGGCTGACAGCCCGCACCGGCGACAAGCGCGAAACAGTCTGGCTCTCACAAAGAGTCTCCATCGCCGTGGCCAGAGGTAACGCTGCCTCTGTGCTGGCCACAGCCAGGCCAGGCACCATACCGGGACCGTCGCCGCTGCCATCGTCCGGACTGACCCCGACCAGGGTCCCTCAGTCACTCCAGCCTCCAGGCACCAGAAGAAGAGCCAGTTGCGGGGCCGCCACTCGACTCAGAGGCTGATCCGCCGACACACCCACCACCACCGACCCCTGCGGACGGCTTTCGTGAGGAGCGATGCGTGACACGCTCTCGGTCCTCCGCTCTGTGCTGCCCCGGAGCATGCGCATGTCCCACTTTCACAAGTGGGTCCAGGGCTTGAACGCCCCGAGACATGCCTATTTTTTGTAGTTGCTGCGATGTTTAAAAATACCGCTACTGTTGTCCGTTTGCGATAAAATCCTGTGCCAATGCTGTGTGCTTGGTTCTGTCCCCGGTGAAATATATCCAGCTACGCCAAAAAAAAAACGTCCTTCAATAAAAATACATATAAATTCCAGTAACGGCAGCTCAAAACAACCGGGTTGATGACGTTTACACAACAAAAAATACTTGGAAGAATAGCCGGCTGTATGAACAAGACTGGCATTGAAACGGGATGAGCTCAAGTTGTGTTTAGCCCAAGGCCGTATAGAGCCCAGAAGGACCGCTGATCGCTCAATGCGCGCAATAGCTCGTGTGCTTACCTTTCATTGCCGTCCATCTCCGTCGTGAAGCCAGCAGTCGTGTCCTGTGTCTGGGGGAGGGGTGTAGGGGCTTCTGACCGGGGCCGGAGGGGTCAGAGGGTCTGTTTGCTGAGCGGTCCGGCCGAAGGGCGCGGCTGTGAAGTCCCGCCGGGGCCGGACGGGCCAGCAGCCGCGCCGACCGGCCCCCATGTTATTGTTGGCGGTGTGAGGTGGACGGAAAGGGACACCCCTTCTCGGAGGTCGCCTGGCGCACCGGTCACTGAAGTGACTCTGTGTCTCTCGATCCTTGTGGCTCGTGTCGTGGCCGTACTCAGATCCCGTGCCTCCCGTGCCGAGGAACCGTGTCGCCCGTGTAGGTGTTCCCCGGGTGCGTCCGCTACACCCATTTTATGACGCTTGAACGGGGGTCGTAAGTTATGTAATTATATAAGTATATAATAGCCGTTTTCACGACGGCCATCTGGTTACGAGCGAGCGAGCACAGCAATAAGTGAGTCTTTTCAATATAACGGAAAAATCTCAGTATGAGCGGCCCGGCCCGGCCCGGCCCGGCCCGGCCCGGCCTGTAACGCTTTTGAGAGGCTTATATCTCAGCAACCGCTGAACCGATTGGCCTGCGGTCTTTTTTGTTGGGTGCCCCATCCCTTCTACCCCGTAATTGACTACTTTTGATACATCTCAGTGACCGTCGTGGCACGTGCCACGTGAAAAGTCAAGGGTGTTCAAGCTGTTTCGCAAAAGTAGTGATTTTAAGAGGCTCATATCTCAGCAGCCGCTTGGGCGATTGTCTTGCGGTAATTTTTGTATGGTAGCAGCATCCCTTCTACCAAAAATAGGATACTCTCGATGCATGTGGGTCACCCCCAGTGCACGTGCAAAATACAACAATAAGAGGTGTCAAATTTGTTCCCATTTTAATAACTCGGTAATTACTAATTACTGGGGCGATTTCGCTGAAACTTGGCATACAGGTAGGCACCCACCAGACAATGCATTCCCATGTGTTGCGGTTAAGGTGCTACTGCACGTGCGCACGTGCAGGGGGCGCTTCCAGATCTCGAGAACGGCTGGGCCGATTGCGCTCAAATTTGGTACACGGTTGGGGACCAGTTAGTAGGGTGCCGTGCAAAAGTCAGTTTGGACCCCGTTTGCACGTGCGCAGGTGCAGAATGCCGCTTCCAGATCTCAGGAACGGCTGGGCCGATTGCGTTCAAATTTGGTACACCGCTAGCGACCGGTTAGAAGGGTGCTTTGTGCAAGCCCGTTGGAAGTACCCTCTCGCCCTTCCGCACGTGCAGGGCTCACTATCTCGCTCGCTCGTTCTTCGCCCAAAAGGCGTTTTAGGTACTGGTACATATTTGGTGCACATCTGGTACAGATTAGGTGCGGATCTGGTCAAATCAGGTTCAGTGTGTCTCTTAGCAACTACCTATCAGCTAGGGTTGCACTAATTGTTTATATGCCTGCTTTCAGCTTTGTCATATTATCAGAGAGAATAATCGATTAAAACACTGAAATTAATTCATAAAATGAAGATATTTGCTGTAAAAGAAATTAGGTGCAGATTTGGTCAAATCAGGTGCATTCGCCGGATAGCCCGTCGTGAAAACGGCTATTATGTAATGGACTATATATATATATATATATATATATATATATATATATATATATATATATATATATATATATATATATATATATAACCTCTTGGTTCTTTTTGTATACTGGGGTATACATCGTCTTAAGTCGATCTCTACGGAATTCACTAATGGCTAGGCTATTTCATGGCCATGCGTTGCATTCTTCATGCCATGATCCGCCACCTGGTGGCTGAATTTATATCCTCAAGTTGAATTTGTTGACGCCTCAGCGTTTCAATCTTCCCGGTATCCCGGCGGTCGCAGCATAGAGGTACGTCTCCTATTATAATTATTTTCCTGTTATTTCTTTTTAACCCGCGCCCCGCTGGGGGGGGCAGAATCTGCCCCCCCTCCCGTTTTTCGCCAATAACTTCTAAGCGCGTTACGCCAGCGACGTCAAACTTTCGGTACCTTATCATACATCAATTTGACACGTTCCCTGAAAATTTGAGCGAAATCCGTCGGAAAATTTTTGAGAAATTGACGTTTTAGTGACGTCATGTTCGCCATTTTCGCCTCAAAAACGGCAAAATTTCAAACGCCGCTAACATCTTCATTTTCAAAGGAATCAAGACGCAACAAAAAAGGTTATGCGTGATTCCACTTTGTCTATCAAATGGCTATCTCGGTTTTTTGAAAATTTTGGATTTTGGCCCAAATTTTTTCAAAAAACTGACTTTTTTGGGAAAATAATTATAAAATCCAAAATTTTGAGTGTATCGAAAAAACCGGAATATATGTCAGAGAAGTGGTCTATGTACACCTACATACAAATTTTGAGAAGAATCGGTTCAAAAATGTGGGAGTTATTCAAAATTTTATGACGTCACGACACACAAAATTTTTGAAAAATGACTTTTTTGGAAGTTCTAGACCTCGTACGGAAACAAAAATAGCACCATTCGATTCGCCGTGAAAAACTGCATCAGATAGGCACCTTTTTAGGCCTTAAAAACCAACTTCAAAATTTGACCTCACTTGACCTGACCTTGACCTGACCTCGACCTGAAATTCATCCAGAGGTGGTCCATATCACTTATTGAGTGTGCCTATTGAATTCTATGAGTAAAATGACCCATAAAACATGTGTCGCACATGCCCTTTACTATATTTTGTTTTTGGTGACCTGACCTGACCTTACCTGACCTTGACCTTGACCTTTGAATGACATTGTATGCAACGAATATTGTCTTGGTAGTCTAAGAACACGTTTTGGGCAATCAGTCTCAGTCCATTCTTCGGCAACTACGTTGCAAGGCCGATACTGTAGAAACTTGCATTTTGTACCCTTGACCTGACCTTGACCTGACCTATGACCTACTTAAGCAAAAAAATTTGGGCTCTTAAGATCCGCCTTGTTGAGAGCTTTCGATTGCCGTTTTCCCCGTCTTTCTACGACCATCGGTTCGGAAGTTAGACAGGGGGGGGCAGAATCTGCCCCCCCCCCCCCCCCAGCAGGGCGCGTATGGCTGAATAGCCCAGCGGGGCGCGGGTTAAGAGAATGACTCATCGACAACTGTTGTTTTGCTAACATAACCATTAACCATTCGTTGTTGATCATTGCTTGCAGGTTTTGTAAACAAAATTGTGTGTTTGGAACTTTTCCAGAAAGAATTAAAGTTCATGTATACTAAGGTATACAAATGTCCTTGGCCCGAAAAATTTTGAGACGTGCTTAAGAAGTAGCACTACAATTATTCGGAGGAATTGACCTCTGAAAAAATAAATGTACACCCGAGTGACCAACGGGATCCTGCACGACGAAGAAATGTAAACGTCAGTATACAACGGACTGTGCCTAGAACTAGTCATGTATACTGTAGTATACATGGTTGCTGGGTCAGTTAAAGCCATTTTTTGTGGCTCACAAACAACATTATGCCTTCAAATGGCTCTGTGGTTGAGCGTTAACATTCTTCGAATCGTTGGCGAC
>NW_024883992.1:0-29995 GCF_019059575.1 Amphibalanus amphitrite | reverse complement strand
ACTCACCCTCTGGCGCGTGTAGGTGGTACGCGTCGTCTGCAGGATCTCCCCCGAGTGCAGGAGCCGCTCCGAGGTATGGGTGACCGGTGTGGCAGCCCACCCTCCTCCACCGGCGCACCGTGCTCGTCCACAAACAGAAACTGGAACAAACACACCGGCAAACAACCAACAGTCTGGTCAACAAACAAGTACCATCGGGGAAAACACAACACAGATGGAGCACAATAAATAGATGGAAATTGAGGAATGATATAGACGGAATCTAATGGATACAAGAGTTTCTATAGCTTTAATGCGTTAAAATGAATTATGAGGGTACGAAGTTGCATTTAGCTCGCTCACAATCACACAGTTGTCTTACCTCGACGGTGAGCGATCCGGAGACGGGGTCCTGCTCGTAGGGCCTGGAGAGCAGCGGTATAATCTGGCGCTGACTGGGATTCACCAGCAGCTCCTCGATGCCCACTATACCCAGGCCCAGGAAGTTGGTGTCGCGCGCCTTCTGCTTGTCGAACACCTCGAACAGCAGCTCACTCGTGTTGGGAGACAGGTCACTGTGGGGAGGTCACCGGGCACAATCACTGCGTGCAGGCCATCAGACACCATGGACATTGGACAGTCAGCGACTCAGAAGACACTGCAGGCAGGTAACCAGACATAGTGAGTGAAGGAGGAGGCTGGTCATTGCAGGTATGCCTCTGAGCACGGTATGACAATCAGGATTACTGAAATTCACGGCGTGCACTTTACCAAAATCGTTTACCGTTACTTGGTCTTTATTGCTGGTCTGATAACAATTCGACCTCGCAGGCAAAAGGGACCAACAATTTATGGTCTTCGGAATAGATATTTCATAATGCCTATCATCTATTGATTGTTTATCATTGTTTCATTTCGGTAATAGGTACGGATAAAATCGGTTGTATTGAACGGCCTGTTATTCACATTTTGCAAGGCAATCGCTATTATTGGGCTGCAAATGCTGCACATACAGACACGTGATCAGATTTTTACGTGATTAACCCGCGCGGGGCTGGGGTCTCCAGCCGAACGCGCGGGGCTGGGGGGGGGGGGGTAAATTTTACCCCCCCCTGTTATCTCCCGAACTAATGGTCCGATTTGGAAAATTCAAACGCCAATCGAAAGATCTCATCATGAACAACTAAAAACATGTACTTAATTTTAAGTTTGAGGTCAAGGTCAAGGTCAGGTCAAGGGTACAAATTGCAAGTTCATACAGTATCGGCCTTGCACCGTAGTTGCCGAAGAATGGAGTCATGGACTGAGACTGATCGCCCAAAACGTGTTCTTAGGCTACCAAGACAATATTCGTTGCATATAATATCATTCAGAGGTCAAGGTCAAGGTCAGGTCATGTCAGGTCAGGTCACCAAAAACAAAATATAGAAAAGGGCATGTGCGACACATGTTTTATGGGTCATTTTACTCATATAATTCAATAGGCACACCCAATAAGAGATATGGACCACCTCTGGATGAATTTCAGGTCGAGGTCAGGTCAAGGTCAGGTCAAGTGAGGTCAAATTTTGAAGTTGGTTGTTAAGGCCTAAAAAGGTGTCTATCTGATGCAGTTTCTCACGGCGAATCGAATGGTGCTATTTTTGTTTCCGTACGAGGTCTAGAACTTCCAAAAAAGTCATTTTTCAAAAAAAATTGTGTGTCGTGACGTTATACAATTTTGAATAACTCCCACATTTTATAACCGATTCTTCTAAAACTTGGTATGTAGGTGTACATAGACCACTTCTCTGACATATATTCCGGTTTTTTCGATACACTCAACATTTTAGATTTTATAGCTATTTTCCCAAAAAAGTCAGTTTTTTGAAAAAATTTGGGCCAAAATACAAAATTTTCAAAAAACCGAGATAGCCATTTGATAGACAAAAAAAATTACGTAGATCCTTTTTGTTACGTCTTGATTCCTTTAAAAATGAAGATGTTAGCGGCGTTTGAACTTTTGCCGTTTTTTAGGCGAAAATGGCGAACATGACGTCACTAAAACGTCAATTTCTCAAAAATTTTCCGACAGATTTCGCTCAAATTTTCAGGGAACGTGTCAAATTGATGTAAGAAAAGGTACTGAAAGTTTGGCGGCGCTGCGCGCCGCCGTTTTTGAGATATTGCAAAAATTCGCGAGGGGGGGTAAAATTTACCCCCCCAGCCCCGCGCGGGTTAAAGACCACCGCCTCCCCCGCCCCGTCCCAAAGCTGAGCTGTATTTGTGTGTGACAGCCACCGGCAGGCGGAAGCAGCGGCACAGGTGCTGTGCGGCACCGGCCTCGCTCAGACGCCGGTGTTTGTTTTCGACAGCGGACTGGTCTGGCAGCGGGCGCCGGTCGGACTCGCCGCACCTGGCCCTCCCGGCACGGTATGCCGCCGAACGGCCGGCCGGCGCCGGTGGGTGCGGCCCGGCCGACAGACCGGCCGGCCGGGACGACTGGCTGGCTGGCTGTCCTAGGTCGAGGGAGGTCCGACTAACTACAAGGCCGTTTGCATGATTGCTATTGAAAGGCACTATTCTTAAAGTATTTTTTAAAGCAAAATCCACCTTGCAGAATTGTAGCTTCTAATTTGAAATCGCATAAATAATTTGACGAAAAAGGTCCAGGAGCTACAAACCACAAGCTTGCTTATTACACGTGATTATGAAATTCCAAGTCTTATGAAGACTACCAGGAGTGGCACCGGTTTGGGGCCAACATAAATATTCTAAGCGCAATGACAGCTGCAGCACAGCCTCTGTGGTAACATGTCTACTCACAACACAAATGCCTCATCCCAGAACGGATGGTCGGTGTCCAGTCGCGTCTCGGTCTGGAACTTTTGCGGCGGCTCGTCCATTTCAATTTCGCAGTACGGTTCCTTGCAGCCTGAAACACGACACGCAGTCCCGGTCACACATAGTAAAGGGGTCCGGTTCCAATAATTTTCGCACCCTTCTTGGAGAGGATCGGCGTGCCTGACGGGAGGTGCTGAGCTTTCCCCAATATATCGAGCACTGTACTGGTTGAAAACGGAATATTTTTTTCAAATAAATTTGTCTTTGCATATTCGGTGTAGGCTGTCAAGCGTTGCATGCGGAGCATCGATAGTAAATGTAATTGGTAGTCCATGAGACATGAACTCGTTCAGTTCATACGCAAGAACAATAAAAAAATGCGCCGTGACTTGCTCTTGAAAATGAGAGCATATAAAAAGTAGATGTCATATGCAAAATTTCCAGCGATCATTGATCAAGGTTCAAAGATAACTACACCCATAGATAACATAAACCATGTTTCATGTTACCTATGCTACACCAAAAAGCAGATTTCCCGCGAAAGAGCAGCAAACATCTAAGAAAGCTACCACCGCGCGGGTAGCAACAACCCCATCCCCAGTGCGGGCGCGAGTTAACGTAAACTGGGAGCACCACACAGCGATAAACATTAGACGGGGCGACATACCTACCATTCCCACCACGACATGCGTAAATGGGGAGAGACATTTCATACACGATGCGTCAATAAATTATACGCCGCTATTTACGGGAAAATGCAGTGCGTGACGCCGCCATTATAGGTAGGTAGGTAAGAATTCGTCAAAATGGTACGCCTAAAGAATTACACCCTGCCTTCGTAACCCCAAAACGAATGATTGCAAAAGTTCCCAAGAGCCAGACAACATTCCCGTGCACGTGAAGCGCTGAATGGCACCCATCTGTTGTCTGCGTCTCTGACTAACGTCCTGAACTTCTAACAAGGCCGTCCATCCCGCTGGGTCATAACTCAGCGGCTCGGAGCAGCGCGTTAGCGCGCCGCTGCCAACACCCCTCCCCATGGCGCCGGAGGTGGTGCGGAAAGATCGATGTCAAAAGGCGCCCCACACGGCAGTCTCAACACCGCAGCACGTTGAATGACCCGATAACATACCATGCATAACGAGCAGCATTTCATTCCAAGCACTTAATGCGTGAGGACTGATCTATCAGCGAAAACAAACGCTAAATATCTAGCTTGTATCCGTGCTAGCCAAGTATCGCGTTTGGGATAATATAAGCGGCATCCTTAGGATGCCACAATCATCCAAAGCAAAAATATACATCAGTCCACCACAATCATCCAAAACAAAAACATACATCAGTCCAAACCAGATATGATTTACTAACAACACCCTGGGACAAGCTGTTATTCAAGTTGACGCCATCCACTTTATAGCTTCCTTTATGTTATACACACGCCCGTAACGTCAAATTTTATCGTTAAATAGCGCTACTAAACTGCAGTGGAGCTCTCCGTTGGCGCCCTCACGGCAGGTATCGTTGTAGGCCTGCTCACAGGGCGGCTGGCATCAGAGAGGTACCCGGACTAGCAGCGGCTCCAGGCGGTCGATCACAAGGCGCCTGTACCGCCGCCCGGCCGCCTCCGCCCCCGCCGCGGCGCCCTGCCGCCACCCCTCCACCGCCCCCGCCCGGCCGCCCTGCCACCGCCCGTCGAAGGCAGCCAGCCAAGATCAGCAGCTGGGCGGCGGTGGGTGGGATGGTGTCCCACACGCCCTCCGTCCCTGTTCGTCCCACCCTGACCCGGCCGGACCGAGAGGAACCAGCGGAGGGGAAGGACAAGTGTCAGGAACGGCCGGGTCCGACAGACGGCACGCTGCCATCAGCGATTTATCATAGAAAAAGGCCTGTCGCCAACGACAGGGGTTAGTGATGTATGGTGAGTTGCGGATGTGGGTGTAAGGCCAGTTTGTCTTTCACCGTGTCCTGCTATCGGCAGTTGGCACCTGCCAACAGTTTGTTAAAAAAAAGTAAAAATATAATATGAATCGAAATCAAAAGAAAGTGGCATGGCTATGTGCTACGAATCATTTATCTTCGCCAGACCATCAGCAATCATCAAAGTGATATTCGATGTCAAGAGTCTGCAGTGAAGTCGTGATGTGCGTTCCATAGCACTTCCCAAAAACCATTGGTTGGAGAAGAATCACTTCCGCGAAATCCATCACCTCTCATCACTGCCAGACCATTTCAATGGGCAGAAACGCTTCCGTGTAGCACTGTCCTCACCTTTGCTGGCACCGAGTCCGGCCGCTTTCACAACCTTGACCAGAAGTCGCCGTGTCATCCGCTCGCCGCCATTGGCTTCGGGCCGGTCCCGGGACTGAGGAGGAAGCCATAACCGTCAGACGGTGGATTGGAAATAGAATAACGTTAGCAGAGAGACGAAAATAAGCGGTGCGACTTTTGTAGGAGAAAAGTGAACAAAGTTTGGTCCGTTAGTGGAACCGAAAAACAACAGTTTGTTTTTGTTTGGGAAACAGGCCTCGAAATCGAACCCTTTATCCTCCAAAATAGCCTCACTTTGAATTAGTTCTGAGAACACCACGTCATAGCACCTATCCTGATTCCTGAAAAACACGGAACAAATAGTGCATGGACGCGTTTCCATTGTTAAAAATTTATCAGCATGACATTATCACAAAGAAAATGTGATTATGTGATGCTGATGAAGATTTAACAATCGAAACGCGTCCATGCACTATTTGTTTCGGGATTTTCTACTTGTCTCTATCAATATACAAGCATCTATCCTATCGTATAATGCATCGATGTCCTATCGATAGCATCATGGTGATCTCTTTTAATTGTTTCATTTCCTTTCTGGCATCCACATACGGAAGATGGAGTCATAATGTCATTAGCATTTTCCCGGGTGCCGGCGCTATACATTCCCTATTGGCGACAGAGACTGGATCCCGTCTGACCCGGCCGCCCGGCGGGGGCGAGGGCGGGGGCGGGGGCGGGGGCGGCGCTGGCAGCACGCCCGCCCGTTCGGCGGCCGGCCAGCCCGACTGATCGGCAGGCCGGCCGACCGGCCGGCGAGGCGGTCTGCTGCCGGGCGCTAGGTCAGCCTGCCTCACAGAGGCCAGTTCAACCGAGCAGTACTACCGGCTAGCTAACTACCGGCGCGGGGGCAGGTCACTGCCCATAGAGCACGGTTCAACTTTACAGCCGCTACCGGCGAGAGGGAAGCTGGCCGCCCAGAGAATATAGTTCAACTGAGCAGCAGCTACCAGTGCCAGAAAACATAAAGACGTGACCACTGCTGACACAGGCCGGGCTGGCGAACGTACTGATCTAAGACATTGCCGATGTTAAACCTGTGCACGGTCTTAAATGAAACTGGAATTACTGGGTAGGCTGCTAGTTCTGCTCGCTACCGAATGGTTGCGGACTGCGGAATGCAAACCCTGCAGGCTGCATAGTGCAGACTCCGCACTGCAGAGGTCTGTAGCTGCTGAATCAGACCGCTAGGAACGCGGCGGCACGGCGTTTTTACCACCGGGAGCCCGGTCAGAGTTGCAGGCTGACACTGCCACAGCGACGGAATAAAAACCCGACTCGAGATTTGGAAGCAGAACCCCGGACCAGAATCATAAGCTGAGTACAAGTTGCAGCGGCACCGAACCGAGCAAAGGCCTAAACTGGGACCGGAGGTCGAGCCTCCAACTTTGCTCCACTGCCTCTACCCCCTCCCCCTCCCAAAAAAGTGTCAGTGTATTGCATTATAACGACTCTGTTCCAGACTCAGGTCAGACACGCCTTGGTGACTCACACCGGTCACCGTTCGAACCGCGCTGACATCAGGCCTGACTGGCAGCACCACTGCTTACGTCACCCATGACGTCATCGCTGTCGGTTCGGTGGCCGCACCTAGCCGTGACAGGCAGACCTGGACTGGCTCCATACAGCTGTCTGGTCATGTCTTACCGCCAGCACATGGTCAGCAAATCTAATAAATCCAGGGGACCATAAAGCAAAAGTTATTTCTATAGAGAAATCCATTTGAAAGCGCATTTGTTTTTGTAACACGACCTAGGCAGCCGCAGAGAAAGCGAAACATCTTGGGGTTAATCTTTTTCGACCTTTCCCTCCCTCCTCCGTGAGCTTAGAACAGGATTTGCTGCTAGTTTCTAAAAACAGGAGTTCCGCTGGTGCGACGGGCCGGCTCTAATCTCCTGCTTTTAAACACAGGAGCTCAGCGGAGTTGTAGCTCAGCCTGGGACACCACCAGTAATACGACTGAACCGAATTCAACCTAGTTGTTTCCTTCAACAGCACCGAATCTCGGTAGGATACCTGTCGAGCGAAGCACAATGTACTGAGTGAATGGCATGGGCAATATGCGACCTCCGCCATTATACGCAGATGTACGCTCGCTCGCACACTCTCACACACATTAGCAGACTTACCAGACTGCGGACTCGTTCAGGCTCTTCGGTGCGGACGAACGGCGGAAAGTCGGCCTCCTGGCCAAAGTTGAGATCGACGACGGCGTCCCTCAGACACCCGGTGACCACCTCCCTGGCGCCCTCCTGTCGGATCTGCTCCTCGAGGGCAGAGCTCCGACCGCTGTCACTGGTCGGCTCGAGGAGGAGTTGAACCTGGGGTATAGATAGTGTGCTCGTCAGCAGCTGGAACAGCGGGCCGTCAGCAGCTAGACCTGGGGTACAGATAGTGTGCCGTCAGCAGCTGCAGCTAGGGTACAGACAGTGTGCCGTCAGTCTGGTACCGTGTGCAGTAAAAAGCTGGTACAGTATGCCGTCAGCAGCTGGTAAAGAGTGCCGTCAGCAATTGGTCTAGTTTAACATTTGATGACCTTTGGTGAGTTGACCTTTGACCTGGCTCCAAAAAGACCAAAGTACTCATTTTTATTATGCATTGTTCATGATTGTAAAGTCTTTTGAACGCCGCCTACCGCGTGTCGTTACGTGCCGAGCTAGCGGAGGAGGGGGGGGGGGGCGTAAAACCAGCACCATCGAACCAGCACGGCGCCACTCCACCGGCCCGTCGCTCCGGTCGGTCAGCTGAGGACCAAAGTCCACGGCAGTCCGGCGCTCGCCACTACTTTTTATTCGGCTTCTTCGCTACCTTCTTTATGTATGCCACGAAGCAGAGTAGTACAAACATGCGTTGCTGATGTGCTTCTACTCGACGGATTTGGAGCGAGCATGACGGTTGTTTTACAGCTTTCAGTGACAGTGACAACAGCCCTGGCTCTTCCAGTTACTGCTGAACACCGCATCAGACGAGTGGAATGCCAAATCGTGACCTTACATTTTGATACGGACGTCATCCCATGGCGCATTTAGGGAGAGTCACGGACGTCGTGTAAGAGAATTTTCCATTGATTTTTGCGCCTAGCACACTGTGTCCTAATGCCAAAATTAGAAGAAAAGAATTGACCTCTCCTGACCTTTTAACCCGCGCCGGGCCGGTGCTCTGAGATTCCGCGCCGGGCCGGGGGGGGGGGTGTCTGAACACCCCCCCCCCCCTTCTAACTCGGCTCCTGGGCCACGTAGCGACACGCGGTAAGCGGCAATCGAAAGAACGTCCAAAATAAGGACGAAAACACTTCGGTCATTTTTTGGGTCAGGTCAAAGGTCAGGTCACCAGAGGTCACCAAAGGTAAAATGTTGACCATTTCAACATTTTGGAAACTGCCAACGGCTATCTCGGGAACCGATAGAGCTACAGCGCCGCGGAAAAGCGCATTGGATAGCCCTTTTACAGACCTTTCTTAATAATGTTTTCAGATTTGACCTCAGGTCAACGGTTTAGCCTCCAGAGGGCAAAAACTCCAAAAATAGCTGTTTTTTACGAAAAACGTTTTTTTTTTTCGGCAATAACTTTTGACTCAAAAGAGCCATGACATTACTTTTGCCAGCATCGTGTTCCTCTCGTCGAGACGCGTCGAATGAACAATAATTTGACCTTGAAAGGTCAATTTGAAAATTTGACCTCAGGTCAAGGTCATGACCTGACCGGAAAAGGTCATGTTGCATATCAGTCGATCGGCAACGTCGAGCCGAACACATCTAAGGCGTTTTCAGCGCTCTAGCACCTCTCTATCAGAAGTTATTAGCGAAAAACTGTTAGATTCTGTTCGTGACCTGAGATGACCTCGGGGACATAACGAGGGGTCACAGTTGCCATTTTCTGGTTCAGTGTGTCAATCTTACCTATATCTCGATGTTTGAGAGTGTCTAGAATAGCGTTCGTGCAAAACAGACGTTTTTCAATTTTCTCCCATTGACTTATAATGGAGAGGCCGCAAAATTGACCTGACCTTAGGTCACCGATATCAAAATTCCGAGATATACATTTTATAGATATTGTTGCTCTTATCAATCGCTGAAAGTTTCAAGGCAATCGATCAATCGGTGTAGCTATGACGAGCATTCTTATTTTTTTCTGAGGTGAGGTCACTTGGCGTGACCTAGTGACCTGACCTAAGGCGACCTGACCTGGGTCTGAAATTTTCACAACATGTGCGGAAAAGATGCACAAACAAATGTGCCAAAAACGGCCGCGCGGAGCGCCGCCGTTTTTGAGATATCTGCGAAAAACTGCAGGGGGGTGTTCAAACACCCCCCCCCCCCCCCCGGCCCGGCGCGGGTTAATGCCATGATCTTTGTTATCTGCATACGTTGAGACAGACATACACGAAAAGGCACACAGACAGACCAACTAAACACAAAAGTCTCGCTCAGCCCCTCCCCCTCTCACAACTCACCTCTGGCCATCCGTCGAACTTGCCGATGGCCATGGCCTGGTGGGTCAGAGCGGCCACGTTGATTCGACCGCGCAGCTTCTGCACGGTGGTGGCGTAGGTGGCCGAGCGCGTGCGGCCGTCCTGCTCGTAGGTGACGCGGGTGGTGAGCAGAGGACATGCCGAGGCGTCCGCCGTGATCGTCTGCCCGAGAAACGACAAGGCAAGTCGTGTTAGAGGACAAGATAGGGATATTGGCATACATAGAGCACGGTATAGGCTACCGTTGGCCAAAGTACTAATGATCTTCGTGACTGCATTATAGATTGGAACACTTGTTCAGTACTGTTAGATTGTTAGATTGTTAGATTGGAACACATGGAGCAAAACACGATCGGCGATAGTGCATGCAACCTAGCGTCGCAATTGTGAAAACGGCGATCAACTGCAACGGTGTTTAATGTTCAAACCCGTCAGTTCGTCCTGTTTACACTTTCTCGTGGATATGCACCCAATGTTAGTGGCTCATGGCATTACAGAGTGTGACTCGGTACCTTTGGTACATGCTATTCAAGATAGCGTTGCCCTGTCCCGGCAGGTAATAGGGATGCTCTGAGACACGGGAGGATGTATGTACGGCGTACTCGCAGAACATGCCAACGTACCGAAAGAGCAAAATAAAGGCCCTCATATTGTAGCATTCATCCTATACGCTGACAATGTCACACTTTGTGAGTGACATTTCACAATAAATAACCTTCAACGAAGTGGAAGGCTGCTAAGGATAGCGAGAGCTTTGATTGTTTTGGGGTTTTGCGATCGCTTCCTCCGTATAACACTCCACGTCATAACCTGCGGACACTGCGGACTCGCACTCGAATTCGACCCGGGACAAAGAGCATGAGATGATTGGTCAAGTGAAGCCCTACAGCTGTCAGAGAAGACCCTTCGCTGGCACGAGAGAGCTGACACCCATGTCCACTCGTCATTTATGTGTGTGTTCACATTGTGAGGCCGAGTTCACTGCTCACTCGCCGTGAAACCAACAGACTCGCTAGTCCGACTCGACTCACTGGGGCCGTGACCAATTACCACGATATTCTTCGGACACTCTAATATACATCACTGTAGTATCGGCAGGACCCTGCTCTACGCCAACTAACCATGCATTTCCGGCCGGGACCGTGCTATCCCAGGGGTGCTACATTCGGCGTCACTAGCCTTGCGTTCGGCATCCGGAAAATGAGGGATAGTTATCCGGGATCACCGGTACTTATTTGGTATTGCAGGGGCCATTGATGCAATTAGTCACATTTTTAGATTGATTTTGCTTTACGAATGGCTCTTTTACTCGTTGTCATGTCCATTGTGCACGATGTTAGCATAAAACACCGAATGATCCCGGTGATCCCGGAAAATTATCCCTGATTATCCGGATGCCGAACGCACGCCTCAGCATGGTGTCATCAGGGACATGTTCTGATATCCATCACTATGGTATCGGCGGGATCATGTCATCTCCATTGTGGGGCCGTGACGTTTGAGAACTCGGCCTCTCTGAGACTGTGTTCACTCATCCTGTTATCCCCGGGGTTCCTGACCCCACTGGTTGTCACTAGATCTGTTAACCCTCGCCCGTAAACGGTGTTTTGCCACCTTCGCCCATGCAGGGGGGGGGGTTGGTGCGACCCCCCTGGCGTTTGAAAACGGAGCGTCGTAGAGCTTAGCGGAAAAGACCAACGGATTGCTCTCAACGAGATCTCGCGAATGGTGGTATATTTTTGGTCCTAGGTCAACATTTGACCTACTTATGACCGGTCAAAGGTCAAATTTTCGGAAAAAATCTAGCTTTTTTCAGATTTCCGCGCCGATTGCGGCAAAACGGTGAGAGATATCGACTTGAAACCTTCACTATCGTGATCCTTGATCAATTCTCTATCGTTTGGTGTGTATTTCGATGTCATACCTCTAAAAATGATGCGTTGGGAGCATCGGAAGTCTGCAAGGTCATTTGTGCATTGGGTCACGTCAGGCGTGTGACGTCACTGACCTGACACTGACCCAAAATGAACTACAAGAAACAAGCGACGATGCCTGAAATGGATAGCAAATTCGAATTCAGGGCATCAAAATACCCCGAAAAGGCATACAAGTGCAAGAAGTCATTACAGGTCAACCGAGGTCACTGACCTTACCTTGACCTTAAGTAACCTTCAAAATGTCAACGGACATTGTGCCAATGTCAAATCAGCCAGTTGTGATTCTAAAACAATCCATCAGTGTGTCAGGTCAGTCGGCATTTATACCAATGTGAAGCAGTCTCCAATTTAGCGTAAATCTGGCCGGAGGTTGTTCCCTTTATGACGTCATAACTCCGTGACCTGACATGACCTTGACAAAAAAAAAATACCAAAAGTTGCGCAAAGGATGCCCCATAGAATACTGAAAACTTGAGCAGGCTATCTGAAACGGTTCGACGTGTAGCTAAGAAAAACCTCAGGGGGGTTGCACCCTCCCTTGCCCCCCCCCCCTACATGGGCGAGGGTTAACTTACCATGGTATCGTCAGGGCCGTGCTCCACCACCACGTTTGAGAACTCGGCCCGCTCCGTCTCCGGCCGAATGTTGACGAAGTGCAGATTGATCCCCGCCTGGAAGAGGGGCAGTCGATGTCATACACGTTAAAAACGATGACGGGATGTGCCTGTGGTGAAGTCAATGACATGACGAAGTGCCCGAACAAACACAGTAGATTCAACGTGTACAGCAGAAGCGTGATGACTGATTGTGTCACACAATGCCAAGCCGACCATCGTGTTTCTCTCGTCAAAATGCGTCAGGTGAACTATAATTTGACCTGAAAAGGTCAACTTAAAAAATCTTAACTCCGGTCAAGGTCATGGCCGGCCTGCAAACGTCATGTTGGATATCGATCGATCCACACTGGTAACCGGAACACTTTATCATATGATGCCAAATTGATGCATGACAAGGCACGCTCCACTAAGTTTCACCACGGCTTTCTTTACACACAGAAAAAAACTGCAGGGTGGCGAAAAACACCCTCCCCGGTCCCCTCCCCTCCCCTGCCCAGGGCGAAGGATGATTGAACTAGGCCCTCGTGGAAAAACGAGCATGCGCATCATTACGAGACTCAGTGACTGGTACCCAATTTTAACCCTCGCCCGTATTGGTGTTTTTCCAGCCGCGAACGTATAAGGGGGGGTCCGTTGGACCCCCTTGCCGTTTCGCCCCTGATCGAGCTAGAGCTTCGCGGAAAAACTGAGCGTGTTGCCCGTGATGAGAGGAAGCCGATGATACCCAATTTTAAGGTCCTAGGTCATTGGTTGACCTTCCAGGTCAGGTCAATGACCCAAAAGTCGGGAAAATCGGAAGCCGCCAGAACGTCGTAAAGGGTAGATGCTATGGGTTTTTCGTGGTGCTGATCACGAATATCATGTTAGTTTTGATATATGACAGGTAATGTCTTCATGCATTTAGGCCAGGTCGGGTCAGGTCAGGTCAGGTCAACCGGTAGAGGTCCTGCCGAGTATTTGTAGTAGGTGTCAACCGCCTCTGACAGCTTCGTGACATGTTACGAAGGCACCAAAACTACTTCGTAAATGTTCATATGGTTGCTAAATTCGAATTCAGCTCCAAAACGTTCGACCCTCCCCCCCCCCCCTATACGGGCCCTAAGGTTTCAGAGCAATCGGTGGCCTATGAGGTCAGGTAAAGTGCCCTAAGGTACGGGTTCGGTTTTTGGTCAATAAATTTACCAAAAATTCCACAAAGCTGCGATTGAGGCATCATCGTGTTAGCCACGCTCAGGCGCGCCGAATGATATCCTTACTTCTTTATTTTGTTGCCGTCAACTTAGAATTAAGTGTTGACCTGAGGCCAAGGCCAGGTAAAAAAAAAAAACATCACGAATTTGGTCGAGGGACGTCATATTACATTTCATTCAATTCGGTAGGTCTTCCCGAGTCCACTGGTCGTTTTCCTACTTCCCAGCTCAACTTACCGCGCACCGACGGGGGTGGGGAATGGGGGAGGGGGATACGGGCAACTTCGCAAAATCTCGAAAACGACGTAATCTAGCGACAAGCGGTAAACCGCATTGGATAAATGCGGATAAACGCTACAATGTGTAAGAGGGTCATTTTCAGGTCAGGTCAAAATTGACGCCACAGGAGTCAAAATAGTTAAAATAGAGGCATTAGAGGTCCAAGGGAGTTCTTATGCTAATAACTTTTGAAATAATTAAGCTAGAGCAAAACTAGTAGCAACATCGAGATTCACTCGTCAAACTGCAACGAAATAAGCGTGTGTTGCTATCAAAAGGTCGTCAAGAGCTCACCTTAGTCACGTGTTTTTTAATGTCAAAATGCATATCATTCGAAGCGTCTTGACGAGCTGAACACAATGAGACCATGCGTGCAGCTGTACCTCCTTTCCGTAAGGTTATTGGCACACAAAATATCGTTTTGGTGACCATATCTCGGAATTTTGATATCGGCGACCTAAGGTCAGGGCAATTTTGCGCCTTCTCCATAAGTCATAGGAGAAAATAGACAGGCGCCTCTTTTAGATGAACGTCATTCTAAACACTCTTCAAAGTCTCAAACACCGAATTACAAGTTAACATGACAAACTGAACCGGAAAATGGCACCTGTGACCACTCTTTATGTCCCTGAGGTCATCTCAGGTCACCAATGCTAGCTGAGTCTTTCGCTTAGGGGAGAGTGGGGTAAGATGCCCAGGGTGGGAAAGACGCCCCACCCCCTCTAGCGGCGAAACAAAGAATCGAACCTGGAAATTAATGTTCTTAGCGTAAAGCGGAAGCCTGCCTTGTTAAGTGCACAAAAATTTGCGCAGCTCAGTTGGGCAACGGCTGGCTGATGATTGCATGTTTTTTATTTGCTGCTTTCAAAAAATATTTAGGTGTCAAAACATTGTAAATATCAAAGATGGTAGAATATTTTTGCGTCCCTTGCTATAGTCGTGATCAAGGGTCGTGATACATTAGCATGCGTGTACTGTGTCCCAAGCAGTTTGTTTCAGGGTGTTGTTTTATGGCTAACAAATTGTACTGATTTAATGTTACTTCGGTACCTTGGGGTAAGATGCCCCCTGTCCTGATGGGGAAAGACGCCCCCCTAAATCCGTGGGCTGGCCTTCAAGGAACCCGTCAAATCATTTATTACCTACATACTTGTGATGTAGACAAAAGCCGATCTGGGACAATTGAGAGTCCAGTACGGTCGGGTGCTCCCCATGCCGGTCTCTCGGCCCACACAGCGACTTCTTGGGCGGCATCTGACTCTGAGAGCCCTCACGACGGCCTCTGTGGGCCCCATTATTGGCTCCAGGGCCCCTCACGACATCCTTTAAGGGCTCCCACGTCGGCTCCACGGGCCGCGCTGGCATCTGAGGTCCCCACGATTGGCTCGAGGGCCCTCAAGCATCATGAAGACCTATAAGAGCCCCACAGTGGTCTCCGCACGCCACCACGGAGGCTTTTTTGGCCGCACTGAACTATGATGGCCCTAACGATGACCTCTGAAGCCCCTTACGACTACTTTTGAGGGCCCTTATGATGAAGTTTGGTGTCTTCTGCAGGCCCGAAGGGACTACTGATTCGTTCAGGCGATTCACGTGCCCATTTATGTCACTTATAGTGCAGGGGTCATCTTCCCCAACGCCAGGGGGCGTCTTTCCCACCCTGTGGGGTAAGATGCCCCCTTTCACTTCTTCAGGAAAATGCTTAGTAGCAAAAAAAAGTTATCATATTACAGGCACGAAAGTGTGATATTTTTGGAGAAAAATGATGTCGGCTTCCGTTGAAACTCCAAGTTTTTGCTTTCCCATCGTCATTTTCAAATAATATATGACATAGCTAAACCCTGGGCATCTTTCCCCACTCTCCCCTATGTCTTTTGACAGAGTGAAAGAGCGATGAAAATGCCTTAGATGCGTATAGCTCGACGATACGGATCGATTGATATGCAGCACGACCTTTTCCTGTCAGGTCATGACCTTGACCCTAGGTACAATTTTCAAGTTGACCTTTCAAGGTCAAATTATAGGCAGTTCATTCGACGGGTAAGGACGCAAGGAACACGGTTCGGGCAAAAGTAAAATCGTGAGTCTCTTGAGTCAAAAGTTATTGAAGAAAAACATTTTCGTAAAACGGCTATTCTTCAGTATTTGCCCTCTGGAGGCTAAACCGTTCACCTGAGGTCAAATCTGAGGACACATTCCGATAGATGTCTAAGAGGGCTATCGGATACGCTTTTCCTCGGCGCTTTAGCTCTATCCGTTCTCGAATTACGTGCCAGTGTTTCGAGAAATGTTGAAAAAGGCAAAATATTACCTTTGATGACCTCTGGTGACCTGACCTTTGGCCTGACCTAAAAATAGCAGGGGTGTCTTCCCCCTTATTTTGGACGTTCTTTCAAATGCAGCTTACCGCATGTCGCTACATGGCCCAGGAGCTGAGTTAGAGGGGTGTGTTTAAACACCCCCTCCCCCCAGCGGGTCGCATGCCGGGCTTCATAGGTTACTAGGCCCTATAAGTCTAATCTCCCTGTGAAAGCTCCCCTGGCACTGAGGGCATTGCTAAGATGCGACATTTTAGGACTGGGCAGAAGACTGTTGTAAATAACTAGGCCCTTTGCTGGTTCCAGTCGGGTCCTAACGAATTTGTTCTCCTTTAAAAATGTATACTCCGGCACCTGAAATCTCCTAGATTTCCAGTCTGTGTGATGAAAAACTGCTATTATTACGCCAAAAATATGCAATTTTAGCATTGAGAGAACACATTTTATCAGCTGTCACATTTAGTAGGCTAAAAACACGATTTTCCTGTTGAGTGTTCTAAAAGCTGGCTGGTTCTCCGGACATGTTTTATTCTCCGGGACCAGGACCAACATTCCTAATTCCAACAACAAATGTTTACTTATGATGTCATGGGCCAGTGACTTCACCCGACCTGAAAACACGAGTTAAGTCATAAGATCTACCTTGAATCATCGGTCAGGTATGACAACTTTCAAATCTCTCTCGCCAGCGCGTTCCGGACTATCGCGAAAAATGGGAGGGAGGGGCGTCGTCGGGGGGGGGGGGCGGGGCAACCACTTCCCACCCTTTCCACTGGCACAGCCTAAGCTTTAACCCTCGCCGGCACAGGCCATCTTGCGTCCTTCGACGGCGCAAGGGTACGACCCCCTAGTTGGAACGGCAGTTGGCGTTTGGCCCCTGATCGAGCTAGAGCTTCGCGGAAAAACGAGCGTGTTGCCCGTGACGAGAGGAAGCCGATGATACCCAATTTTAAGCTCCTAGGTCATCGGTTGACCTTCCAGGTCAGGTCAATGACCTAAAAGTCGGGAAAATCTGGACCTGTTAGAACGTCATTAAGTGTGGCTGCTATGGAGTTTTTCGGGGTGCTGATCACGAGTATGATGTTAGTTTTGATCACAGATGATGTCTTTATGCATTTAGGCCAGGTCGGGTCAGCTCAGGTCAGGTCAACCAGTACCTGCCGGGTATTCGTAGTACGTGTCACTGTCAACCGCCTCTGACAGCTTCGTAACATGTTACGAAGGCACCAAAAGTACCTCGTAAATTTTAAATGGTTGCTAAATTCGAAATCAGCTCCAAAAACTAGTCTAAAAACACGTATAACTCGAAAAAGTGGAACGAGGTCATCAAAAGTGAATGACCTGACCTGACCATCAGGTGACCTTGACATCGACCCTTATCCATGGGAGCAACATCAACTCACATGTTTGAACGTTTGAAACCACGAAAAGACTGCAAACGCGCGGCTAATGCGAACCGACATACGCCGAGTCGCGATTCCGGCCAAACATGGTCTCGAAGAGTAGGTCACAGGTTAAAGGTCATTTGGATCAGGGTCATGAAATTTTCAGGGTAGGTGTAAAAATGATCAACGCGAGGGTAATGAAAGTTTCGTCGCGATCAGCCACCTTTTACACGCGTTATTCGCGAAAAACTTTAGGGGGGTTGCATCACTCCCCGTGCCAGCGAGGGTCAAAATTGTAATCAAATCCACCAAAAATTTTACTAGTTTGCCCTTTATGAACATTATACCTTATTACCTTGCTCATTCATTCTTCAACAAGCGAAATAGCATTAATCCAAAAAGCATTATGATTAAGTTATTGAACAAATCAACTGATAATTAGTTTTCTGAGGGAAATAAAGTGTTCTCAAAATTGCCCTAGCCTAGGAGCTATGCTGACTTTTTTCATTTTATTCTTTTCAAAAATTTGATCAAAAACATAACTAGCATTTCTGACAATAATTCAGCAAACCTATCTATGGCATACTCATCACTTATAAAGACACACCCTTATTGTGTTTTTTTTTTAGCAGAAATGGGGGGAATGGACATAAGTCATGTGATTTCAAGAAAAGCAACTGTCAAATATGAACATGTGCATAAGGTAAAACCACTATAGGACTACAGTTACCTTTTACATACAGCATGTCAGTCATAGAAATAATGTCAGTTATTGCTTGTAAATAAGCAAACAAAAATAAAAAGGCGATAAATTGAAAAATGTTTTTTGCACTTCTTAACCCGCGCGGGGCTGGGGGGGGGGGTAAATTTTACCCCCCCTCGCGAATTTTTGCGATATCTCATAAACGGCGGCGCGCAGCGCCGCCAAACTTTCAGTACCTTTTCTTACATCAATTTGACACGTTCCCTAAAAATTTGAGCGAAATCCGTCGGAAAATTTTTGAGAAATTGACGTTTTAGTGACGTCATGTTCGCCATTTTCGCCTCAAAAACGGCAAAAGTTTAAACGCCGCTAACATCTTCATTTTTAAAGGAATCAAGACGTAACAAAAAAGGTTATACGTAATTTTACTTTGTCTATCAAATGGCTATCTCGGTTTTTTGAAAATTTTGGATTTTGGCCTAAATTTTTTTCAAAAAACTGACTTTTTTGGGAAAATAATTATAAAATCCAAAATTTTGAGTGTATCGAAAAAAACCGGAATATATGTCAGAGAAGTGGTCTATGTGCACCTACATACCAATTTTTAGAAGAATCGGTTCAAAAATGTGGGAGTTATTCAAAATTTTATGACGTCACGACACACAAAATTTTTGAAAAATGACTTTTTTGGAAGTTCTAGACCTCGTACGGAAACAAAAATAGCACCATTCGATTCGCCGTGAAAAACTGCATCAGATAGACACCTTTTTAGGCCTTAACAACCAACTTCAAAATTTGACCTCACTTGACCTGACCTTGACCTGACCTCGACCTGAAATTCATCCAGAGGTGGTCCATATCACTTATTGAGTGTGCCTATTGAATTCTATGAGTAAAATGACCCATAAAACATGTGTCGCACATGCCCTTTTCTATATTTTGTTTTTTGGTGACCTGACCTGACCTGACCTGACCTTGACCTTGACCTCTGAATGATATTGTATGCAACGAATATTGTCTTGGTAGCCTAAGAACACGTTTTGGGTGATCAGTCTCAGTCCATGACTCCATTCTTCGGCAACTACGGTGCAAGGCCGATACTGTAGAAACTTGCAATTTGTACCCTTGACCTGACCTTGACCTTGACCTCAAACTTTAAATTAAGTACATGTTTTTAGTAGTTCGTGACGAGAGCTTTCGATAGGCGTTTGAATTTTCCAAATCGGACCATTAGTTCGGGAGATAACAGGGGGGGTAAAATTTACCCCCCCCAGCCCCGCGCGTTCGGCTGGAGACCCCAGCCCCGCGCGGGTTAAAACTCCAGAACTTTACTCAGATAAATAATTATCTTATGTTGCAGTTGGATTTCAAAATTTTACAGAACAGTGCACTGTTAAGGTGACATGAAAATCCACATATATGCTTAGTCCATGAACAATGTTAAAATGCCTCTCAAGTCAATATAGGAAGCCCTAGGTAGGTACCTGATTGATGGCATAACAAATTGTAAATGGTCAGAGCATATAAATGATTGAAAAATAAGCATACAAACAGCTGTAAACAGCACTTAACTATAAAACACTTCTTTTGGTTATGGATGTCAATTGCCCAGGACAGTGCTAATTGATTGCTGACTACACAGCCCCAGCCCCCAAGTGACAAACAAGTCACCAACCATCCATGTTCTGCAATTTCTGCCCTAGTACCTAATTCAAAATGTAATGGGAGGGGACACAGAAGATTCTCATACTGCAATGATACATCCTAACAAAGCATGACCTTCTTATGGCACTAGCAATAAAAATGAAAAATGAAATAATTTAAAAGACACAGACACAATAGGTATCTCCTTAGTCCTTATCACTTCAACTTACCTCTTTTGACATTTTCATAGCATGACTGTTGAGTGCTGCAAGCCATGCCTGTGAGATGCTGTTCCTAACTTCTGCTCTTCCATATATCCAGTTGATCACATTATTCACCCACAACACCTCATCATCAATTTCACCGTTTGCCACAGGCGCACCTGACACGTACGGGATCTTGACCGCTCTTGTTGGGGAAGGTGATCGCCTTCTATTAGCAACTGCCTCCTTGAATGGCTTAGATGATTGTACTCTTGATATGAAGCTGGAATCCACTGAGTCAAGTCCACCACTTTTTCCAGAATTTGGCACAATGGGAGCACTTGTTGCCTTTCCACTGGCATTGTTAGGCAACAACACATTCTTTCTTAGTTCAGAATCACTTCCTCCTTGCAAGGACACTGATTCCGCACCAGCACTTTGAACACTTTTATAATTCTTGAAAAAATGCACTAAAAGTGCAAGCACAGCACAGAACACTACCCAACCAAGCACAACAACAGTCAAGGCATCCATTCCCTCAGGAACTGGAGGGTCAAAGCTGCAAATAAAATCGTCCAGCTGCTCAGCCATTGCTCTCCACTGTGCTCTGAGCCAGGCTAAAATTAGCTCTGGCGTTGAAGCTGCCATGATTATAACCTTCCCACCGGCCAACAGCTAAAAATAGTCGGCGGCGACAGCAGCGCCCCGGCGAGGGGATCCTCCCCGTCGATTGGCTACTTCTCTTCTCCTCTTGTTCTACATTTCCTGACAATCTATGGACAATATAAATAATTGGCGATAATTTATATAACTATTTCTTAGTTGCAGATGTCAAATTATGTATCTCGCAGACCACCGTCACAGACAAAACAATACACTGCCGCCCACTCTCGATTGTTTACGTTTATCCCTTATAAGGTTTTGTTTCAAATACGACGAGGCTGAGACATTTCATCGACTCCTTTTATTTTGCTGCTTATTTTCTATTTCCACTATTCCGGTTCCTTACACCGCTGCCATTGTCTTCTTGCATCGTTTTTATCACTGTTATTTCTTTAACCATCATGTATTTGTGAATAACTTTCATGTATTTAAAAAATAATGTTGAAATAATTATGCACTTATACATGTCACACATAAAAAGCGTCAGAGCGTTTGATATAGGTTTTAGCCGAAGGCAGGTCTACCCTGGGTCTACCCGCCTACCTATTTCCATGCTATAAATTATAATTCTATGGCCGGTAGACCGGGTAACGTAACATATTGAATGAAAAGATATCTTTAGATGCTATAACTGTGGTTCAAACTGAAAATAACGTTATTTCTATCGAACGTGTCCTTTAAATTGGACTGAAGGAATTTCATTGCACTGCAGAAAATAACAGTAGGCACTGCATAGTGCCTATAATCGTGTCCTAGGTAGGTATTAGTTACCTATCTTTATGAAGCCTAGCATTTTATCTCTGTGACTCTATGGAAACATCCAACATAACCACTTATTACATAAGTAATTTCCCATAGGTATAACATATTAAAGCTGATGCTATGCTATCGTATATAATGTGAATATTGCATTACTAAGTTCTTTGGAGGCCAGCATCTCTATTTCACCAAACAAAGCAAAAGCTTCTTTAATCTACAAATTATAGTAGCCCTTATTTCATGTAGAACAGACAATGCTTCCAAGCATTCGCCAATGCTCACTCCTTTATACACATTCCTCCATTCCTCCATTACACATTCCTCCATATACCTACATGTACGTTTGTACCAACATGTACCTTTCTTTTATGCTCTTTTGGGCACAAAAAAAAATGAAAAAATATATCTTCAAAAAGTCACCAGTGTCTACTCAAACTGCAGATCTGTCAGCTTTCTCTCCAAAAACTGGCGCCTTGATTCGGCTCAACTGAAGTCACGTCCATTTATTTAACGTCAACGCTGCGAACGGCGGCCCCTGTGGCCCGGGTCGGCGCGGGCGGCGCCGGTCCCTGGCCAGGCGGCGCCTCAGTCGCCGCAGAACGAGCCCGGAGCCAGCGGCGACTGGCCCCGGCCGGCGGCCACACCGTTATTGATCAGCATTTGTACCTACTGTAGGTCATCTGAGAGAGCGGCTCCCGGGCCGCAGTGCCGGCCAGTGTCAGATCAGGCCCCGTGCGCGGCCATATTGCCAGTTCGCGGTCACAGAACGTCCCTCCGTCGGCGCCACCCACAGCACCACGCCGATCGGTCGCGCACAAACTGCAAACAGCGCCTAAAACACGAGCGGTACGCCATCGCACGCACAGTCCATGCGCTCTGCGGGCGGTCGGCCGCGAGCGGCGAGGGCAGGCGTGTCTCAGTCCGCTGCTATCGAAAAATATGCCCTCTGAGACGTGTCCGTCCGAGCACATCTCCCTGGTCCCAAGACTGGTGCTGCCGACGATCCTGGTGCCTCTGTGGTGCCGGCAGTGCCGCGATGTCGCCGCCGCTGGGGGCGGACACAGCCCGTGGTCCCATATGTGTGAGAAGCGCGCCTTCCCACCAGCAGAGGACAGCGCACAGGGTGAGGCCAACTGCAGAGACAAAAGCGACAGTGTCAGTTTCATGGGATGGTCACGTATATACTTTCATAAATACCTAAATGCTATCAATAAGGTCAATAATCCATGTGTGCGTGTCACCCTTTCACCCTAATCGAAGACAGATATGCTGCTGAATTCATTGAAAAGGCATGAAAGCAGAAGCAATCATCCACTGCATAAAAAGTACACGTCACAAGTCATCATACAACATTCGAGCAGGCCATCGGAATATCTATGCCTACATATAGTCTCAGGCTTGACTAGAAAGACTCGTGTGTAGGCAGTAAAGCTTTTGAACTTATCAAATATGGGTTACCTTCATATGTTAAAGATGGAAAGTCGCGATCATGATTCCTTTTTCGTTGTGAATGACACGATGGAGCGGATGCCTTTGACGGAGATCTGGGGAGCGAATAAGGCTATCAGCTTAGCTCACTGAGACATGAACTATCAAACACTCAACATTTCCTTCTGGATGCGAAGATAAATCAGTAAAATCTTACAATACAGACTTACTGAACGAAGAAAGGCAGATAAAGAAAAAACTTTTAGCATTCGGTCGTGAAGATTCGGCAGTAATGTAACGTCAGCATTAATTCTCTTCTGTCGATGGATTTTATAAGTTCTAACAACTGCTCAGAGGTCTCTAAGCCACGCAGATTGACGATTACCAACCGACCTTTTTCTTGGTTCCAGACATAATCTCCTTGTACATTTCGGACCGGAGGTACCGGGAGTAGCTGTCCGACTTCATCAAGTGATACAGGTGCACCTGTCGGGACAAAGGTCACGGTAAGAGGTGGTACATATTTCAAATGCCGGAGCTTGAGATTGATGAAATCGAGAAATGTAGAAACGAAGGTGTGTGAACCGGAAAAAAAAAAACTTTAAAGGAAATAGTTCACTTTTTAACATGGGTTTTGAACTGGAATAGCAGTTCCGTAGCTTGGGCTGAGACGAGCATAAATCAGGAGCTTTTACAGCCCAACGATCACCCTAGGCAAAGATATTCTATTTCTCGTCCCGAAAAAGGTGTCTTGCGTTGAGGATGTGTGCCTTGCATATATTTCCATCCAGTATGAAAAGAGCATGGGTCCCGAAAATTCTTCAGAAACTAGAGAAATTATCTACGAGAACTCGAGAGAAATTCTCGTACTGATCAATTAGGACATTCAGGGGAACATTATCAGATCGAGCAGATCGCCCAAATGCCGGTGGCTGCGATAATTTCTCTGTTTCTGAAGAATTTTCGGGACCCATGCTCTTTTCATACTGGATTGCGTGTGCCTTACAGAAACTGAAAAGTTCTTCCTATATCAAAATATAGAAAATAATATTTTGTTATAAAAAGGTTTTATTTTCTTTGCTGATTATTTTGAACATAAAAAATCATAAATCCGTTGCAAAAAAAAAATAATTTCGTGAAAGTGAACTATTTCCTTTAATAGACATCGGTTGCATTCCTCGAAAGAGCATCTGAAATGGTTTAATTACTTTTACGACGTTCATATGCAACTGAGCCAGATGCAACGAGTTTCTGCATCTGCCTAGGTAGGTCTCAGTGAATGTAAGTACACTTTTTTCATTAAATGTTTCGGGATCCTACGCCTCTGCAACTGACCCCGGCTGCCTCGAACGTCCACCGGTCGGGTTTCTCCATGTTACGCTTTGTGATCTCGTACGACTTGGAGTCGATGTTGACGGGCATTGAGGCGTCCGGTGCGAGGAACTCGGCCCAGATCTGGTGCACCCGGTCCGCCACGGCCTGCTGCGGCAGTGCCTTCAGCTCCTGGAGCGCCAGAAAGAACCTGCGAGGGCACACGGGACGTCAGGAGCCGGGTAGCCGAGAGCAGCGCTGCTGATCGACCGCCGGACGCTTATGGAAACGAAGAACATCTCTCGTTTACTGAGATATGATTTACTTAGACTTTGATTCGAATCTGGCTCGTGTTTACAAAATATTTTATGCAATGAAAATCGAGCCGATTGGCGAAATTCGATTCAGGGTCAAGCTAACCATACTTGTAAGGCATTAAATGTAAGGCAATACACATATAAATTCGTCGTAAAAACGGACGATGTGCATAAAACACTTCATTATAATGATCAGCTGGGAACAATTTACGATGGAAGGAACCACGTTTTAATTCAATTTAGCCAATTTAACTAAAGCTTACCGAAGATTCTCGCCGCTATACTCCTTGTCAAGGAACTTTTCGAACTGATCCCGCCCGATCGGGTCCCGCAACAGCTCGTTGAGACTAAACGCCCAACGTTTGACCCGCTTCGGAGCTATCTCTTTCCTGGGGGCGGACACATAAATGAGTGAATCGCCTTGTTAAACGGTCAAACGGAGCTTTGATCAACACGGCTAGGGCGATATCGCCTGTTTTATGAGTAAACTGACACTTTATCAAAATGTCACGGATCTTGGCGATATGACTTATAAACATCACAGCCATTCTAACCGAATCAAGCGATAACTGAAACTTACGTAAACGTATGAACTTTTATTATATTTCTTACGGGATTGTATCGTCCATTGCACCCACGTCGATTTTCCTCTCAACTGGGTTCTCTGTGGGGGCGCTGCGTTAGATCCGTGACTAAAACGGTATACTCACCCGGATTTCTCCTGGTCCCACAGCTCTGTGTTGTCGCTAATCCAGGGGTTGGACGGCTCTTGGACTGTCAGCGCAGGGTCGTACTCCAGGTACTGCTCGTAAAAACTGATGAAACTGGAACAGAGACGGTCAAAATTGCTCACAAAGGAACGAGTAAAATATTGTAAAATGATTGCAGAGGGTGGGAATGAAAGACGAAATCGAAAATATCTCATTATCATTCAGAATCAGAAACATGACGCACGATGAAATAAACTATTAGTGTTTCATGTCACTAAGAAAACTGTTGCACACAAAAGGCTTTCAAACTTTGAAACATGCGTCGCAGTTCATACTAAACAACAAACAGTTGACCAGGGACACCACAGATGCTGATAAGCCCCTCCCCACAGGTCAATCTCGGTCGTCGCTCCCCCATGACGCTCCGCTCGTCTCGTCACTCACGTTTCGGCGGCTTTGGAGACCCGCAGGCTGCAGCGGTCGATGCTGGCTCGAATGCGGTCGGCAGCGGCTCGCAGCTCCGCGATCTCAGTCTCAGCAGGCCGGCTGCCCTCCTCTGCGGAGGTACCGGCCGCAGAGAGCAGCTGGCCGCATTGGACGGGAACGGGCCGGCCGGGCGCCGAGCGACTCATCCTACACGCCTTCTTGATGTCCACCTCTGTGGTGTTGACGCAGCCCGGCTGGTGGAGCAAAGAAGGGAGATCATGAGCCACAGCCCGGTGCATAGGGTATAACTCAGTCCGGCTGGTGCCACATGAGGCAAAGTCAGTTACTGTCAGGCGTCAGAGCTAGTCTGGTACAGAGGGCGTGGAGGCTATGTCCAGCGGTACCAGGTCCACCATGTAGCATGTCCACACTAGACGTTAGACGTTAGACTAGTAGACGTTAGGGCGTTAGACAATAGACAATCTTAGTACAGGGAAAGGCCCACTCAGTCTGGAACAGAGGACGTACAACTGTGTAGGCGGAGAAACAAGGCGGCGACCTACGAGCAGAGGGCGGTGGAATCGTTCAAAGCGAGCTGGTTGCAGCTGCCTGTCTCGGAGTGCAAGCTCCTACTATACCATCACACATGGCTGTAATGTTACGAACAAAGTGACTCGAAAATGTGACGCGCGAAAATATCAAATGCATATAACATGTACGTGGACCATTTGTTGCTTAAGTCGGCAACTAAATACAAAAATCAGTCGCTTAAAATTCGTTACTTGGGCCTAGCCTCCTGTCTGACGGAGTGCTGACTGCACCTACCACAGGCCGGTGGACGTCCCAGAAGGCCCGCTCCTGGCTGTCGAGGATCTTTCGCTCCAACTTATCCCGCTTCTTATCCACCTTGGACTGCGCCTCCGCCTGTCGGTTCACAACACAACACAGGCGAGGTTTTATCCGGGTCAAACAATCGCAGGCTGGCTATAAAACTATATATGAAAAAATGTCGTCACAGTCGGCTGAAGGCATGTTCATGCTACATATAATATTATGTAATTAATATAATCATTCGTGCTGGTCGTACCTGCATGAATATGAATTCCCATTTTCTTGAGAAAATCTTTTGTAACCTCGCCAAATTTTCTGCCTCGTAATCAGCAAGCTCAAGACGAGTCTTGTTCTGCATCGTACGTTTACACAGGTACACCGCTGTAAAAGAAGAGGGTCGGTCGTGACATCGTGCGTTAGCGGTTTACACAAATGGGTAAACGGTACACCGTTGTAGCAAGGAAGGCGGTAACTTTGTCCACTTATAAACGTACGCTGTTGTAACTTATAGTCGGCAAGTGTTTTTGTTTATTAAACGAACACAAAGTCGTTTACCAATAAAAGCTGTCGTCAATATTGTTGAGGGGAAGTAGGTACAGATCAACCAACATTTTTCTACACGCATAAATATTGGCTGACAAATGAGCAGTGTTTTGGGTAAATACTTTACCATAGTCGGTATTTTCCGGCTCCCACGACTTGGAAGGCCAAAAATACGGCGTCTGAAATAGAACGCGGGATAAAGATGAACTGCCGGCAGTATGTCAGAGAATACGACAGCGCATTTGCAGTGGAGTTCCCCGTTTCCTGGCTGATATAGGTACAGACGGTTTGAGCACAATGCCAGCAGTAAGCATGACTTGACAGTGGACAGTGGACGGTACAATCGTTGGCTATATATAAGGAAGGCTATACTGTGACCGTTTAATGTTTTGATTTGAACTCCATGGGTACTCAGATATTGTGACAAAAATGTTTCCAGCAACAAACAACCTATTTGATAGGTTTGTGTGCAGAATTACTTCCAATTAACAAAATAACTCGATCCAAAGATCTGCCGCCTGAAGCAGCGCAGGCAGAGCTGCGGCGTCCTCACCTGGAAGCGGTAGAAGGTGCCGTCGTTTCTGACGGTGAGGATGTGGTCGTCGATGGGGAACAGGTAGCCGTGCGCCGCCATCAAGTGCGCTAAGTGGAGAGCCTCCGCTGCAGCACAGAAAAAGGGAAAACCGGAAAATGACTAGGCTCCTATTTATATACTGTACAGTAGACAGGATCATTTTCTCACAGGCAATCAGACATCAGTTGCCTGGAATGGTAGACTGTGCCGCATCACACATGTTAGCGACACAGCCTGACCCTTGTAACCCTTCGTTCGTCATCAATAAGTTTAATTGCATGATTAAAGGATTACCAGAACAATCGAGGGTTCCAGTTAACTGATAGCTTATTTTGAGCGGAACATTATTATATATTCGGCTGTATTGTGAAGAAAATGAGAAGATGTGTTTCTGACATTAAAATCATTACGTAAAAAGGACAGTAATCGAGATATAGGTATACAGAGCGGGACCAAAGGACCAAGGTTAAGCCTAGTAGGACCCGATGGAAAGCCTAACTGACTGCTACTGAACCCATATTAACCCGCGCCCCACTGGGGGGCTATTTATAGCCCCCCTCCCGTTTTTCTGCAATAACTTCAATACCGCTTGACGTATCGACGCCAAACTTTCAGTACCTTCGGCTGCATCAATTTGACACCTTGTGTCAAAATTTGAACTTCGTAGCTATCATAGGTCGGCCGGAAATGACGTCAGAGTGACGTCATATTCGGCCGATTTCTACGCAAAACATTGAACCACGGCAATCGCTCCCAAGGGCTCATTTTTTAAGCTAGATCCAATTTCTTTGCATGAGAGGACTGAAAATAGACTGCGCTATCAAACTGCTATCTCGGATTTTCGAAATTTTGAAAATTTCGAAAATTCTATATAATAAAATTCACAATTTACATTTTTACATTTTTTCAAAAAGTTTTTGACTATTCGAAAAAACCGGAATATATGTGATAGAACGCGTTATTATGACAAACTCTAGCAAGTTTTAGCTAAATATCTTCAAAAATGGCCAAGTTATACGCATTATTGCAAAAAATTCACAATTATTAATTTTTCAAATCAACTTTTCACGACGTATTTGACATTGTACGCCAATATAAATAGCACCATCGTGTTCCTGAGCTCAAACTGCATCCAATAGACACGTTTTCTGTTGAAAATATAACTTCAAAATTTGACCTTTTTTACCTGAAAGTGACCTGACCTAAGCTAAATTCGACTCAAAATGACCTCGAATGACACAGGCGACATCAAATTCGAAATCTTTGGCCTAAATGGACCATAAAACATGTGTCACGTGACCGACGCATGATATAATATTTTCGTGACCTGTGATGACCTGACCTTGACCTGAAAATCAAAGTACAAGTTTGGTACCCTCAGGGTATCTAGAGCATCTGTTCACGAGTGTGTGAACCAAAAATGAGCCTGATCTGACTTGTAAGACGGCGGCCAGAGCCCAAAAGGTGAACAAGCCAAAATGCTAATAATTTTTAATTTGACCTGACCTGTGACGTCATCGGTGACCTCGAGGTCAATGAAATTAGGTTTTGTTCGACAGTTTTTCCGGGGCTATCAGACGCCGTTTGAATTTTGACGATCGGCCCAGTAGTTTCGGAGTTAGGAGGGATGGGCTATGAATAGCCCCCCCCCCCCCCCCAGTAGGGCGTGTTATACGCAGACCCCAGTGGGGCGCGGGTTAATTGTTCGGCTTTTACATGAGGTAGTTCGTCAGACAAGAGCTCATGTCCTGAGGCTTTGAGTTCTGAGCTCGGGTTTAATATTCTACATATGTTAGTCGTTACTGCCGATCGTTTTCGATCATAACGTCACTCACCCTGATCCTCGACGTCCAGATTTTTGATCATCCAGGCGATGAGGTCTGCGCCCGCGAACACGGAGGGAATCTTGGAGAGGAACGACTTCACAGTCCGGACGGAGACGCCGCTCCGCTCGTGCTGCATGCGCTCCACTATCCGCTCCATCTGGGGAAAAATACGGCAGAACTTTGTCAGAACTGGGTCTCATTCATGAGCTCGCAGTTCCTGAAAATTACACCGAGTAACAGGTAGGTACAGCTCAGCAGGAACAAAGCTAATTGAAGCAGACATGCATAGGGTAAATGCAATAAATGGACCAATAATGGAAGTAATCAATATGTAGGTTGCTACTCCCGATCTTCTTCAACTTCGCATTCGAAGAACAATCCCGTTAGTAAACAAATACCTTCCTATACGTGTCTTGTTTTATTCCTCGCTACTATGCCAGACCGCTGCGCAATTTAGCCCGGAATTAATTTAACACCTTCGATACATGCATGTTATTAGAGCTACTCATGTCAATAGACGAATTTTATCATTCGAAGATAAAACGAAGAGCACAGTTGCAGCTCATAAATTCAAAATGATTTTCTATCAAATAGGTCAAAAGCCCAGTTCTCGGAAAAGCTATACGTCGTATTGCTATACGTATTGAGCAAAAAAAAAAAATCAAAAAAAAAAAATCACACGCACACGCCCAATTTCATGTCTTAATTCGTTTTGCATTACATGCGAGCCCTC
>NW_024883991.1:0-30533 GCF_019059575.1 Amphibalanus amphitrite | reverse complement strand
AGATCTATTCCGGTTTTTTTTCAAAAAGTTAAAAACTTGTTGAAAAAAAATGTAAAAATATAAATTTTTAATTTTATTTTATCAACTTTTTCAAAATTTTCAAAATTTCGAAAATCCGAGATAGCAGTGTGATAGCGCAGTCTATTCGGAGTCTTCTCATGCAAAGAAATTGGATCTAGCTTCAAACTGAGTTCTTGGGAGCGATTGCCGTGGTTCAATGTTTTTGCGTCGAAATTGGCCGAACATGACGTCATTCTGACGTCATTTCCGGCCGATCTATGGTAGCTACGAGTTCATGTTTGACACAAGGTGTCAAATTGATGCAGCCGAAGGCACTGAAGTTTGACGTTGATACGTCAAGCGGTTCGGTAATTATTGCAGAAAAACGGGAGGGGGGCTATGAATAGCCCCCCCCCCAGTGGGCGCGGGTTAATTTATTGATACCTGTGGCTGAGTAGCATCATCCATATTTCAATCATCTTCAATTAGTGTGGTTTATCTCAGGGCACAATTTAAAAGCAGAACTGCTTAGGTGATTGTGTGGAAATGCAAGTTGTATTTTCAATTGCAATTCGGATGTAAATTTTCAAATACAGTTTGGATCCTCGGCTCAAAAACAAAGTTTTTTTTTCTTCAAAATATCTCGCTGCATCAAAGATGCCCTTGGTCTGTCAAAATACGCACATCATTCTGCTCTGCTTATTGCTCTAAAAATTCCCAGGATACAAGAAATCCTCAGACGCGCGGTGGTTTTCGCGTTGTTGGGAATATTCCGAGATGATCATAGACTTAAGCACATAGCACTAAGTGAACTAGCTGTGTTAGCAACTGAGCCTGAACGTTTACACGGAACATTCTTGCACCTCGCGTACACCCTGGTGAACTGTTCTTTCCAGAGCGTGCTAGATACTGTAAGGGGCCATGTTGACCCTAGCTTTATAAGTAGCCCGACTGAAGGTGACGGTTTGGTCGACTCGATTCGCTTCGTGCTAAATTCTAGTCAGACAGTTATGTCCCGTCGCCTGCTGAGGCTTTTGTGCGCCTAACCTGCTTTGTGCATTCTGCTACGATGTTGTATCTTTGCGTCGTGATGAGTGTTTATCTTTTGTTATATTGTGTCGTATGTTTCACTGTATGCTTTATCTTGTCTCGAAAAGACGCATAAATTGATTGATTACCTATTTACCCTTGAAATTATTGATAACCTCCTCTACCGAATCTGCTGTTGCCTTTTATTTACTCGTCAAGCTTCCATGACATGACCTCACCCTGGATATAACATCACCTCGGCATCAGGTGTACCGATACCTTCCCGCCTGTAGTCATTTCGTGGAGCCACCGGTGGCCGACCCGCCGTCGGAGTGTAATATTACATCCGGCAGGGGGTCGCTCCGCCGCGGGGTAATTGTACTCCCATCGACCCGGACCGGCGTGGTGGGGTGGCGTCTCCCCTCAGGTGGAGTTCGTCTTCCGGAGATTGTGGGATTGCGGCTGGGCTTGTCTAGGGCGCTGGGGCTGGCGTGTGGTGGGGTGAGGTGGGAGAATGGGGGAGAGGAAATGCAGGTTTTGTGACCGTGTTAGAGATTTGGTATAGGCTGGTGTCAGAGGTGTGTAAGAAATGTGTCAGAGAGGTGTGTCGCAAGTGATTTTTTTTTATAAATTTAGCTCGAATGTTTGAATGGACGGATTGACAGAGCCGGGGCCCACGCTAAGCAGAGCTTGTTGCGTAGACCCCGACCCCTACCGTCCGATCGCGCAATTCCGGGTAATGGGAGAATTTAGATGCCAAAGTTTAACGTGCCCTTCAAAGCCGGACACGGCCTGTCCCACTCAACTGACTTCAACTGGCTGCGGTTGCTCCCACCAACCGCACACCATCCTCGTCAGGAGTCTCAAATATCGAGCGCTGGAGCGACTCTAACCCGGGCTCTCACTACAGGGAGTCCAGCGCTCTACCAACTGAGCTTCGGGACAGGCTGATGAATATAACGGTGTCAGAGATGTGTCAGGGAAGTCAGGGAAGTGTCAGAAACCGGTGTCAGGACTGGTGAAGCCAGCATGTGTGAAATGTGTCAGGCAGACCAGTCAACTGTATGCAAAATACAATGATAAACTCGCAATAAAAGATGAGAAGCGGTCAATTTGTGGTTGCCACTTTTGTGAGGATAATTTCAAAATTCTGAAAGCTCAAATAGACTTTCCAGTGTATGAGATGATCGAGAGATTTTGCTAAAAAATGATTGTTCAACCTCTGCATTGCTTGTGAAGTTGTGTTTGATGTGCTCTGAGCTCGAGTATGAGACCCATGCGTGTGAGCATTGAGTCAGGGCCTTTGACATTCATTGCACTTTGAGCGTATTGTAAAGTTGTCCGCAGCTTGTGATACGAGGTTGATAAGGTAACTATTGATTACAACGTTTGACATCGCCTTAAAAGTTAAAAATAACGGAATGAATTGTAATAGGAAAACTTTTTTGCATCAATCACTAAGTGCTTGTTTATTGGGGCTTTATGGCGCGAATTGTTTCTAAATTCGCTAAATTACACAAGCTTTGAACATACCACCAAACAATGCGACTCTGTCAGAGGTGTAAGAATACTTGATAAGCACTGTTTTTATCCAAATAACAGCATTCAACATCTGTAAGCGTTGAAGCGTTTATATGACAGAAGATGTGATTGGATCACACGCCTGCTATATGGCTCAGTAAGCTTGAAAGATGAAAGAGAATATGATGGTGAAGACCGAAGCGATGGAGATTGGCAAAGACAAGGCCATATGGCAAAGACGGTAGCCGAGGCTTCCGGCATTCACAACTCATTCACTACGTTTCCATGACACGTCTAAATCGATTTAGCGGAAATTTCACGTGCGTTTTTCTCGTAAACTATTTACCTTATGCAAAAAATGAGCGTATACAGGGTGGAAAGTAATTACGCGAACATACTTTTTCGTCTTATAGCAATGGAAAAAGCGGCGGTGACATGAAAATTTCATCCTTTCATATACTCCTATTTATGTGCGATACACTGACAACGGCGTTCAGGCATAATTGACATGAGCATGTCAAGCACTGTTGGCCAAAGCTTAGTCCACGCCTCCTGGAGCTCTCTGGTGAGGCAATTGATGTTGGTGGCTACTAGCAGCTCTTAGACGCTCTCCTGAAGAGTCGCCTGGATATTTTTGATCAAATTGAGGTCTGGGCTATTCCCAGATTGACCATTATATGCCCAGAAGAAGAACAGGTTCTCAAAGCACCAGTCTTGCGTCTTTTTGGTTGTGAGAGGAAGGACTTTATCAATCATGAAGAAGAGTTTCTTTGCGTCGGGCACAAAAGTGCGCTCATTCATTTTGCCCCTTTTGGTGCATTGGTGGATGATAAAGAGACTCGTCTGGAAGGATGTTCCACTAGTTGTATACTTTATTTTTGGTGGCCTTTTTGGTCACTGCATGCAATTATGACACCATCCGGGCGCTCATAACACGCTGATGTGTGTTCCTTTGCCTGATGTTTGAAGGTTGGGACGGGCGGGACGTCGGACGCATCAGCAGCCCCCAACGCAGTTGTTCTGCAGGTTTGACGGATGAAATAGCTTCGAAGATGTCTCACCCAACCACAAAGCCAGTTGCCTGTCCTCCTCTGTTCAGGTTTGGCGGTCTTTAGAAAACTTAAATTGACAATCCTGCTGTTAATTCATGAATTTTGGCCATCTCGATTGTTTGTACGGCTTGATTTTCGAATTTTCACGGATTTATGTATGAATCGTGATATCTTAGATCGGGTACCCGGCCATAATAAGCCATTTCGCCAGTTTTCGGGTCGACTGTTGTCGTTTGGTCGCGGAAATGGTGACCACCCATTCGGCGCCTGAATTCGCCGAGGTTTTGCTGCCGCCAACGGCTTTGCTTTTCAAGTCCTTTTAAGTTTTATTATGCTTCAACCAAACGTGTAATTGATTAATGCTGGTGCCGAGACCGTTCCGAGTCCCTTCCGCACCAATCCAGCCAAAATAATCACAAACGCTTTCCCTGGCAACACCAAATTGCGATATTTGCCCATTGTGGTCTTGTGCAGCGTATGGCGTTTGCACCATTCGAAGTCGAGACGTGTTAAAGACCTTCCAAGTCATTTTTCAAAGTAAGTTCACTTTTGGTAGATGAGGCGACAACAAACACGACCAATCATGTACCATGACATCCCGCGCTCATACAAAATCTCCACTGACGGGCGAAATTGTAAGAAATTACATGTTCGCGTAATTACTTTCCACCCTGTATATGGTTTTAGCTACCACCTAATCCCATATTTACATTTTTACATTATGCCTACAGGGTGTCTCAGAAATATCCGGACACTTTGTTTTCTCGTATTTCTGCTCTCTCTGTCCGTCATGGAGCTGTATGAATTTAAAGGTTGGGTAAATACCAACCTGAGACCACCGTGCGCCCCACCCGTCTGCCATTTGCCGCTGACCTTGACCCGGCCGGTCAGTAGAGGTCGGGTCACCGAACAGTTCGTTGGTGTATCTGAGCGTCAGAAGGGTATGGCGAAAAACTACAGCATCTCGTTTCGTGGCAAAGCTGTGGGGATGGTGCATGGAGGGATGAGGCCCAAGATGGTCTGCAGGCAACTCAGCATCAGCCGAAGCCAGCTTTACCTCTGGTTAAAGGGACCCTCCCACCTTCAAAAAAGTTAATGAATTGGCATGAAAGTGATGTCGCTCGGTTCAGAAAGAGCAAAAATGAATATCTACCAAATTTCATCGAAAAATATTCACCGGTTTTCAAGATATTAGACTTTTACTTTTGTTTACTTTTGGGATCTCCGCTGTTCCTAGGGACTTTATTTGAAAGTGCGGCATTTGTTGCGCGCAAAGCAGCATATACCACCGCGTGCTACAAAACGTTTTAGTCAAACATTTAAAAATCGTTAGATATCTGCGCTGACGTCACACATTCAGAGGGGTATTCCTATGCATTAGCCCCTCTGAATCAAAATGCTGCAATGTTGAAATTCAATATTTCCGATTTAAGGCATTTCTCGATGTTGTGAGTGCCGAAACCGGTAATTGTGAGCCAGGGACCCCATTTTGGCTATCTCAACTCAAATCTAATGTTAAGGTGGGAGGGTCCCTTTAAAGAGAGAGAAGCTGGGCCAGGGGCTCGCCAGTCAGCCCGGTCGTGGTCGCAAGAGCACGCTCCATCCGGTGGTGAAGAGAGTGATCAAGATGGCGGCTGGTAAACGGCATCAATCGACCCGAAAACTCTCGAGACGCCTCACCAATGCAGGCTACAAGGTATCCCCTGCAACAGTTCATCGCTATCTCCGCGAAAATCTAGGGATGAGGCCGCTGAAGCTGAAAAAATCGCCAAAGCTGACTGAAAAACAGCGTGCTGAGCTGACCGTCTGATGTTCGCACGGGAGCGAAAAAAAACTGGTCAGTGGAAGACTGGCAGCGGGTCCTGTGGTCGGACGAGTCGCCGTACGAGCTGTACCATGCGCCAAACCGACAAAACGACCGCGTGTGGGTGGCCAGTAGCTCAGACATGCAGACCGTCGCCACCGCCAAGCACTCTGCGAAGGTGCATGTCTGGGGAATGATGTCCCACCGTGCGCTCTCCCAGCTGCACGTGATGCCCCCGAAAGTTGTCATCAACGGAGAGTATTACCGAGAGAACATCCTCGCCAAGGATTGTCTGGACACCATCCACCGAACGGCTGAGACAGGCGGCGTTCTGAAGCGCTCTCTGATGACGGACACAAGCCGGGCCATCTTCATGCAGGACGGCGCTCCACCGCACACGGCCCAGAAAACACAGCAGTGGTGTCGCCAGCACCTGTCCGACTTCTGGGAGCGTGGCGTTTGGCCCGGTAACAGCCCCGATCTCAACCCGATCGAAAACCTCTGGGCCATCGTTCAGCAAGAGGTCGACAAGATGACACCGGCTTCCAGCGCCGGCGAGCTGGCAGAGCAGCTCAAAAAGGCGTGGGGCCGGATCAAGCCCGATGTGCTGGAGAACCTGGTGGCAGGGATACCCCAGCGTATGCGTGACTATATCGCTATGAAGGGCGGCTACATCGGAAAATAAACCGAAAATGCAATCTTCTCTTTTTTCCAAATCAGAGGGGAAAACAAAGTGTCCGGATAATTCCTATGATGTCCCTGATGTCCCTATAAATGCTATGATGGAGCAAATCCATTTTTCAAAATCGGCTTAACTTGTGCCATGGAAACGTAGCCAATGTATCTGAGGTTTTCTTTTCTCGTGAACTTTTCATATAAATGTGTGATGTTCTGAAATGTGTTTGTGTATTTGGGAAAGAGAAATTGGTTTGAATCCCTTGGCGCTAGTTATCACGCTTCCAGTTAGAAAGTTCGGCCAGCCACTGAGTCCTGTTCCACCAAACGGCCACCTCACACCTGACACATAATTTTATTCTCCTCTACTGAGTTCGAAAGGTCCCTAGAGAGCTGATAAATGCTAAACGCCATGCGTGAAGCACACGACATCCATACCATCCGTTCTTCGACACGAACAAGACACGACACGACAAGAGACAGCTTCGAAGTCTTCTCTCGATGAGAAACAGTCAGCACATTCTAGCGTAGCTGCCCTATGATCGGTCATGCTTGATGGTACCCTCTAGCGTGGTTCGGTCCCGATCGTGGCCCCAAGCGATGTCTGATGTTAGCCTCTGCGGCTCATGCGCTGTTTCAGCGCATGAACCTATCTGACGCTACCGGTATTTCCGCTCGGTTTCTATAGAAACTAGAGATGCCACAAATTTGCAATTTCATTACCCGCCCCGCCCCGCAGCTACCCCTTGCCCAACCACAACTACCCGCAAGCTGATTTTGGCTGAGCCGAACCCGCAAAAAACCCGCAATTTTGAAAACCTGCTTTTGCAAGAAAAAAATACAGCTGGGTCAATGCTAGAGCTATATAAACCTTACTTGCTTCATTGCTGTGCAGAAAAAGACAGCCAAACAAATAGTAAGGACTTGAAATTGCTATGCTAAGTCCTCAGGAAGTGCACACTGGATAGTGGAAAACGAATAATGCATCAATACATTTGAAATTCCTTTCTGAAAAGAGTTCAGTAAAATCTTTCGCTCACCTTACCCTTCAGCATTGGCTGAGGATCAAAATTTTACTCTGGCTCCCTCTCAATGTTAGGCTTCTGGAATGATATTGTTATCAAAATGAATGTTGATATAAAAGATATGCGATTTCCAGTTAAAAATAAATAGTGACACGGTGAATAATAAGTATCCAGTCGATCTACACATAAAACAAATCATGCAAAATCCCAGCAAAAACCAACTAACCACCAATGAACCACGCGTTTCTGGAAACATGCGTCAGAAGCGTCACCAACAGCTGATTGCAAAGAATGTAACAGCGACTAAATTATTGCGGCCGTAGTTAGTGCGAACTTGTTGCGAAAACACCGATGTATAATGCATATTCATGTGCCATTCTGATAAAGTTATTTTACACAACAGCTAAAGTTTTACCATTTAGAGGTTAATAACCGGTTAAGAAATAAAGAGACAGTAAATACTAAATTAAATGTAATAATTTCATACATGGTCTTGGTAATGTTCTCCGGCTCTCTCGTCATACAAATGATAAGCACGTAAAAAGACAAAAGAAATAAATGCGACCAGCTACGTGGTTTTGTATGTAACATGTATAACTGCTATTTTGAGGTATTCAAAAACCAAGACAGAAAAATTGATTGTAAAATTATTGCGTCATCAATGACAGCTTTCCTTTGCCTCAGAGACCAAAATTGACGCAGTCAAATGCCAATCCTTGTCAGAATGTCGGAAGTGCGCCAGTATTGTATTGCGTTATATTTGGGCCGCCCAGTCAATATTTTGATTTTTTGTAAGGGTAATTGGTGAGTTATTTTCGTAATATAGGGTGGAACAGAACATAGGATAGGTAATCAATGAATTTGCATCAAATTTTGTTTAGCTGATAGCTCTTTTTTATGCCGACCAGACGCAAATAAAGTAGCATGTGGCATTTGCTCTGATTCTGGGTTCTTCCATAATGTATATCTAGTGCACACTGCACATAGACTTCAGTTCAGCTTCCTATAAGTTTGCTTTCAGGTTCTTTTATGTTTTATGGAATGCTTTCATCAGCAATTATTTATGCTTTGTAGTTTGTTGCTTATACCTTGGTTTGGTCATTGCTAGACTGTGGATGCTATTGCTGGTTGTTTTCAGTTTTGCATTTGAAATGTGCTTCCTTGATAAATTTCTATATTTGGTTCTGTTTTAAAAGCTGTTTTGATGAATATTGTATTGCTAACCTGAGCAAATGCACTTGGCATTGTGTTTTGCATCTAAAAAAAAAAAAAATATATAGGTTCTTAAGTCTGACCGCCAAATACCCGCCACACGACAAGTTTTGCTTCTCAAACCCGCCAAAAACCCTGCGGGTTTTGAAAACCCGCAGAAAGCGGGTTCGCGGGTTCAAAAGTGGCATCTCTAATAGAAACGTAAGCAAAAAGTGTCTTTCTGCTTATGTTTCCATAGAAACAGAGCACCAATACCTGGCAGCGTTAGGCAGTGGCGTGTCGTAAAGCAGGGCCCAGAGGCTAGTCTCTGGCGAGATTTGGTCCCACTCATGGCCTGGGGCGATGTCTGGCTATGGCAGGTCAGTCGATTGGCGATCGGAGCCGTGTGTCAAAGGCAGAGCTTGGGCCAGGTCATTGGGAGAGGGGAAATGGAAGATAGGGAGGAGAGAAAGGGGAAGGGAGGGAGATGGAAAAAGAAGGAGAGAGAGAGATAGAGAGAGAGAGAGATAGATAGATAGAGAGAGAGAGAGAGAGAGAGAGAGAGAGAGAGAGAGAGAGAGAGAGAGAGAGAGAGAGAGAGAGAGAGAGAGAGAGAGAGAGAGAGAGAGAGAGAGAGAGAAAAGAGAGGGAGAGAGAAGATTGACAGAGATGTTATAGGAAATGAGAATAACAAAGTAGTGTAGGTAAATATCACTGATAGAAAAGCAGAGGGAGAAGGTATGATGAAATAATAGCATCGATGACTAGAATTTTGGTAAGATGAGGTAAGAGAAGCGATGGATTTCATGCATTGTAGTCTGTAGCTTATTGCCACTTTTCTTGAATCATATGTACAGCCCACCGCTAAAGTAATGTAGGGTTTTACCAATCTCAACGATTTGCTTTGACTGGCGATTGTTTAATGCCGAGTGATCGAAAAGAAGATGTCAATAGCTAAAATTGCAGCTGCAAGAGTGACCATACATATAAGCTACATTCAAAGTTTCATTGTAGTCTGGCTAATCGTTCCTAAGCTTCAGAAGCAGAACATACCCATGACTGAAACCGCACATTACTTCTGCTGTGGACTGTACTTATCCGAAGGTTGGGACTTTTCAATTAGACAATCACTATTCTTTAGAATTGTGATTTTCTATTGAAAATCCCAACCTGAGCTACCTCTCTAGGGGGGTGTTTAGCGTTTCTGCCGCGATTTTGGTCATTTTGATCCCCGCGAAAACGGATAGTTAGATTTTCTTGCCATTTTCACCGTTTGGTCCCGTGTGGGGGAGCTACCTGCTGGCAAAGTTACAAAAAATATAATTGACACGTTTTGGGGTAATCGGCACGTGCATTTTCCCATAGGGTTAACATGGGGAAAAATTGAAAATGCGATTTGCGCAAAATCTGTTCAGTAATATTTGTCCACTTTTTTAGGGTCAGTTCTTGGGCTGGCACCCCACCCGTCGGTGGTAACCGTTTAAAATATAATTAGAGAACTTTCGGGTAATTGGCACAGACAGTTACCCCATGTTGAGCCTATGGCGATTTCGAAAAATTATTTTGAAATCGATTTGGCAAAAAATTTCCACGTTAGATTTTTAAAAATGCTCCAATATGTTGTGCCCCGGGGTTTCGGCTACCACATGGTATGGGTCAGATATGGGGCGATTGAAAAGCACGTGCCACGTGCAAACGTGTTTGATGGGGTAACCTCCGGGAAAATCCGACATTGACCAGCTTGGGGTCCTATGGCGGGGAAACCACTCCACCTAGCGACACCAAATCAACGCAGCCGGTGAGCAGATGAGTCCAGCTTGTCGCACTAGTAGTCACGTGGCGCACGTGCTATTGCACGTGCCGTGGCATGGGGTCAATTTTGGTGCTTAAATATACTAGCATTGTGAAATACAAGGAATGGGGGAAATAGCCGTCAGACCGTCAGTTTTTATGATAGGGTCGATCTGAAAACGGGTATGGACACAGAATGAAGGGGGCTAGAAAACTGCTATCTCGGATTTTTTGTAAAATGAAAAATTTAAAATTCTAGGGAAATTATATATTCGAAAGGTGAAATTTCCCTAAATTTTCCCGTTTTCCAAGTTTAGCCGTCCACTGTTCAGAGACGGTGACACCGGCCGGGGTCATCTTTTACATGCCGATGGCCACTTGTATTGGTCATGACGTGGCGTGAGCCGTTAAGCTGTCAGAGGTCCGGCACGTGCCACGTGGCCACGTGTTTGAGCCAAGTACCTCCCACTTATTGGTGTTTTGGCCAACTGGTGGCCGTATAGCGTGGAAACAGAACCAGCCAAGAACACTAAATTGGGTCAGTCGGTGAGGGGACAAGTCCTGTTTACACCACCGGTGGTCACGTGGCACACGTGCAAATCTGGGCACCTCCGTTGCGGAGATATTTTATAGTGAAATATTCAAATAAACATAACTTTGTCAGTTTATGTCCGATTGGGCTAGAATTTGATGGGTGGACGAATTGTTAAGCGACAGGAACGAATGCGCCAAGTTTGTTGCAGTGCGCCACGTTTGTCTCAAAGCGCCATTTTTGCCGCAAAGCGCAGAATGTGCGTAACTTTGTCGAACATGGGACGATTAGGATGCGCTGATGGAGGGTTGGTTGCTTAAACAGCAGATATGAATGCACCACACTTGCCGCAAGGCGCCATATTTGTCTTAATGCGTCAATGTTTGCGTTTTGCGGACGGCGTGCGTTTTTTTGCGGCGGTGTTTGCGTTTTTTGTGTTTGCGTTTGGCGGCGGGCGGCCGTTTTTGCGTTTTTTTGTGGTGTTTGCGTTTCGCGGCGGGCGGCCGTTTTTTTGCGGCGGTTTGCGGTTGGCGGCGGGCGGGCGTGCGGTGCGGGTGTTTTTTCGGCGGTATTTGCGTTTTTTTTGCGGTTTTTGTGTTTGGCGGCGGGCGGGCGGGCGATGCGGGTGTTTTACGGTGTTTGCGTTTGGCGGCGGGCGGCCGTTTTAGCGGCGGTTTGCGGTGGGTGGCCGTTTTTTGCGGCGTTTTGCGGTTTGCGGCGAGCGGTCGTTTTTTGCGGCGTTTTGCTGTTTGCGGCGAGCGGCCGTTTTTTGCAGCGTTTTTTGTGGTTTGCGGCGGGCGGCCGTTTTTTACGGCGCTTTGCGGTTGCCGGCGGCCGGGCGTTATTTGCGTTGTTGCGGTTTGCGGCGGGCGGCCGTTTTTTGCGGCGTTTCGCCGTTGGCGGCGGGCGATGCGGGCGTTTTTTGTGGCGGCGGTGTTTGCGTTTTTTGCGGTGTTTGCGTTTTGCGGCGGACGGGCGTTTTTTTGCGGCGTTTTTTGCGTTTTTTTTTTCTGCGGTTTTCGGCGGGCGGTTGATTGTTTTTTTGCGAAGTTTGCGTTTGCGTTTTGGGCGTGCGTTTTGTGGTGTTTGCGTTTGGCGGCGGGCGGGCGGTTTTTCACAATTAAAGTCCCAACCTTCGGATCCGCAGAGCTGTTCGACAAGCGCTGCCCGGGCCTACTTTGGCTTGCGTTATGGCCTGCTGTTTGATCAATTCCATTGCTTTCTCAAATCGTCATCAAGGTAACTCAACTCACTCTAAGATCGCCTTCATATTCAACTGCGTCAATTACTCTGACCCGTTGCGCTCGACACGTTCTCAACTGGAACTGACTTCTGACTCGGCAGTCCGCTGGTTACCGTCTCGCCCGTCACCCGCACACCCCAGCCCGTCGTTCCTATACCTCGGCGGGGAGTCGCATTCAGACGACTGTTACAGCTACTCGCTGAAATCAGCGGCCCCATACAGACTAAACACGCACCTCATCGCCTGTCGGTCCCCGCTACCGGCTGTCAGTGGGAGGGTCATACGACATTGGTAACCTTTGCTAAGGGCCAAACGTGCCGGAAAGGAAAGGGCACTGATATGTCAGATCATGCCTGGAAAATGTGCGATGAGGCGTTGTATGAATTATATGTTTGTGCTAGATTTTTTCAGCATTTTTTGGTGCAATTTCATTTGGTATAATTATTTACTTGAAAACATAACGATAGAGACACCCCATACAACATATCTAACTATTTGAAAATGAGTTCACTGACTAACTATTTGATGTGGGATAGGTAGGGGTCGGGTTCTACGCAACAAGCTGTACTTAGCGTGGGCTTCGACTCTGTTTACCAGTCCATTGAAACATTCGAGCTAAATATTATATAAAGTATATAAAGAAGTGCATTGGATCACCAATGCCCCAAAAAACTTCAGTTAGTCAGCATTTCTTTTTAGAGGCAGACGTGTTGGAAGAAGTGAAAGCTGGTAGTAAATCTCTAGCTTCACATCTCGACTATGCCTTTTGGGCATTTACAGTATACATGTCGGATTTTTCTATTTTTAGTTAACGTTGAAAAACCGTTTTGATTTAAATAACTAATTGTTGATTAATCGATGCCTTAATTTCAAAGCTAGGCTGCTATTTCAATTGAAGTAGTCAATAGCGTGCCAGTAAACTCACGAACATGGCGTATAATTGCTGTTCATTTAGAAAACTCATTCGCTTTCATAGCCAGCCTGTACTATGTAGGGAATTCATCCCAGCAACGATCGTACCTAACTGCTCGACTGCACAATTTATGATTCTGGATTTTATCGCCAATTCCTCCAGAACAGCTAGTCGTAATGGTTTCCGAGCCGGAAAGAGATCCGAGCACCAGACGGGGACGAAGACTAGCAGCCAAGAAGTCTATCGATTACCGGGCGGCGCTCAACTACTGGAAATGTCATCGTGGTCCTGTTCGGGTCAAGGGTCATTTTGTCGTCTGACGAGGCATTCAGCAAGGGGAGCACGTTGTTTGTAGTCGGATTTCCTTGTAAATGTGACTTATGCTCTGATATTTTATTATTTGGAGTAACTAATGGCTATTGCTGCCACCGCGCTGGATCAAATAGATTGGAACAGGTTAGAGCAACGCGGATTGGATTAGACATTCCTTGCAAAGCCCTAAAATAAATTTGAATTGTTCTCTACAAAGTTCAGTACAAGGGTAGACTGATTAGGAGGGCGCATTGTAATATGTAAATTTGTCCCCTACTGATAAGTACCTTGGTAATTTTCTATCCATAGTAAAGATTCAAACAGGGGTTTCCATAGATCATGATCTGATTAACCCGCGCCCTGCTGGGGGGTGTTTGAACACCCCCCCCTTGTGGTTTTTCGCGAATATCTCAAAAACGGCGGCGCGGAGCGCCGCCGTTTTTGGTACACCTTATCATACATCAATTCTACACATGTTGTGAAAATTTCAGACCAAGGTCATTCAAGGTCAGGTCACCAGGTCACTTGAAGTGACCTTACCTCATAAAAAGTTTCAACGTCTGTCATAGCTACACCGAGTGACCGATCGCTTTGAAACTTTCAGCGATTGGTAAGAGCAGTAGCATGTACAAAATGTGTATCTCAGAAATTTGCTATCGATGACCTAAGGTCAGGTCAATTTTGCGACCTCACCATTATAAGTCAATGGGAGAAAATTGAAATGCGCCTCTTTTGGACGAAATACATTATAAAAACTCCCAAACACTGAATTACAAGTGGTTTAGACACACTGAACATGAAAATGGTGTCCGTGACCCCTGTTTATGCCCTGAGGTCATCTTAGGTCACGAATGGTATCTAACAGTTTTTCGCTAATAACTTTTGATAGAGGCATGCTAGAGCGAAAAAACGCCTTAGATGTGTTCAGCTCGACGATACGGATCGACTGATATGCAACATGACCCTTTCCGGTCAGGTCTTGACCTTGACCTGAGGTCAAATTTTCAAGTTGACCTTTCAAGGTCAAGTTATAGTTCATTCGATGCGTCTTGACGAGAGGAACACGATTCTGGTAAAAGTAAGCTCGTACAAGGCTTGGGTCAAAAGTTATTGCAGAAAAACTGTTTCCGAAAAAAATCGGCTATTTTTGCAGTTTTTGCCCCCTGCAGGCAAAACCGTTGACGTTAGGTCAAATCTAAGAGGATTACTCAGAAAGGGCGTTAATAGGGCTATCGAATGCGCTTTTCCGCGGCGCTGTAGCTCTATTGGTTCCCGAGTTATGCGTTGGCTTCTTGGAAATTGTCGACATTCGACCTGGAAATCGGCGAAATTTTGCCTTCAATGACCTCTGGTGACCTGACCTTTGACCTGACCAAAAAATTGACCGAAGTGATTTCCTCATTATTTTTGACGCTCTTTCGAACGCCGCCTTCTGCGTATCGCTACGTGGCCCAGGAGCCGAGTTAGAAGGGGGGGTGTTCAAACACCCCCCGCAGGGCGTGGAAATCCAGGACCCCCAGCCGGGCGCGGGTTAAAAACACGGAACAATTAGAGATCGACGCGTTTCGATTATGCAGTCGTCATCAGCATGATATCAATACAAAGAAAACGTGATATCATGCTGATGACGACTGAATGCTCGAAACGCGTCCATGCTCTATTTGTTCCGTGTTTTACTATTTGTCTTTATCAATATACATACAACAATCAGTGCTGCTTGCACTCACTTTAAAGACAGACACGTGTGTGGAATTGGGTGGTGGGTGTCCGTTTCTTTGCGGTTTTCAGAATCGAACAGGCCCGGCTGTTGCTGCTGAAAATAACTAGGCGAATTCGAAACGAGATTGCTTTTACGGCAGCTGGCAGGCGAAGTAAACATCGAGTCCCACCACGAGCCGTTCGGAGGAAAGATTTCACAAACTTTCGTCTGGCGTTGAAGTGCATTGTTGAATGACTTTCCAACGTTCTTTGGCATGCCATTCATAAGGATATTTAGGTTCTATTGCTCGCCGCATCTCAGTTTCCTGTTATTTGCATCCTAGCTTGCGGCTCCAAAGATATCAGGAGAAACCATTTGGCATTCCGAACTTTACATGCATTACCCGTCGCGTTTATGTATATTTGATCGATATGTAAAAACATGTTAGTGAGGAAAAACAGGGCATGCACACTACCCAACGTGAGAGGCTCTGGTCTTCCATGATGTTGCGGACTGACGAAGATTCGCAGAGAAATCAGTCTACTACTGCCATGAAAAGAACCTGATGCAAAATTTGCTATAGAACCGGAATTGCGCGATCGGAGGGTAGAGGGCAGAGTCAACGCAACAAGCTTCGCATAGCGGTGGCTCTGTTCTTGTGAATTCTTCCTATCGAAAGGTTCGGACTAAATTTATTCTTAAAAAATCAAGATGTTTCTGGGATATCTGTGTTTTTCGCTTTCAGCTTGGAGCGATTTGACAATATTAGCGATACACTTAGATCAATTAAAGTTGCAAATATCATATCTCCATTAGATTTCCCGCAAGGTAATATCGGTCCTAATAACAAAGAACACATGTAACTTTTGATGCTCCTTGTCTAGGTTCCTGCCTACTTGGTTACATTCAAGCTGCACTTAACCCTATTCCTGGCGGGCTCCGCCGGGACAAGAAACTGGCGGGGGGGGCGATTCGGCCCCCCCCCCTGAGATCTCGAGAACGAAGCAAGATAGCGACAAGCGGTAAACGGCATCGGATACGCACGGCCAAGATCTACAATTTTTACTAAGGTCATTTTCAGGTTAGGTCAAAGATGACGTCACAGGGGTCGAAATTCAAAATGGCGGCACTAGATATGGAGAGAGTTTTTCTCGAATAACTTTCGAATTAGTCAAGATAGGAACAAACGAAGGGCATCATCGTGATCCTCTCGTCAATCCGCATCGAATGATATATATGTTGACCTCGAAAGGTCAAGGTCAAAGGTTGACCTCAGGTCACGTGACCTCGAGGTCATCATGCATATCATTCGATGCGTCTTGACGAGCTGAACACAATGAGACCATCCACGCGTCTGTATCTTGTTCCTGTACGGAGTTATTGGCCAAAAACCTTTGGTGACCTTTGATGACGTCACATGACCTCACAGCTGCCCAACAGCAAAACAGACCTCAAGGTAGTGAAGGTTGATCGTATATGAAGTCATGTATGGTATATGGGGCCATTCCGACCCGTTTTAGTGGTAAAAACAGGGAGTTGATTTTTCCCCCATTGACTTATAATGGGGAGGTCGCGAAATTGACCTGACCTTAGGTCACCGATATCAAAATTCCGAGATATACAAATTGCACATACTGGTACCCTAACTAAACCCTGAAGAGAAGAAATTGATCGGTCAAAAACTCTAGCTCTGGCGTGATTGCAAACTTTTCTGAGGTAGCGTCACCAAACCGCCTCTGGTGACCTGACCTGAGGTCAGATCAACTCAAAATTTTCAGACATGTTGCGTAGAAGCCTTTTAGGAAAAGTCAGAAAATTTGAGCTTCCTAGCTCAACGCGTTTGGGAGATATAACCAAAAAACCTCAGGGGGGGGGGGGGCTCCTGAGGCCCCCCGCCAGGAATAGGGTTAACTTGTTTCTGAAACCAAATATTATCGGTTACTTTTGAATGTCATGCATGTGATCCCATGATTCCTTCTCTTCTCTGCCTACACTAGTTTGTCATATTCTGTTCGCCATCCGCTCCGTCTCCTCTCTGGCCACTTTTGCCTGTCGTCTACGTTCTCCCTGGACATCCCCTGCTGTGTCATTTCTCGTCTCTCCCCTGTCGCCGTATCTGCTGAGTGAGCGGGCGGCACCCGCCGCGCCCCATTGACCAGGCCAGACCACTGTCGTGGCGCACGAGTCACGCTGCCAAGCCGGCGTGGCCCGAGATAGAATGACGCCCCTGGGATGGGGTGACAGGGTCCGCTGTGGGGGAGGTGGGTTACGGAGCGTTAAACACGGGGGGATGATATGGTAGCGGTGGTCACTCGCAGGTCGAACCTCCCCCGGGATTAGGGCTGTGATAGTAGCGGCAGCAGCCCGCGATAGCGATGGCTGGGGTTATTGATTGGGTGGGCATGAAGGGCTGATTGATTGAACAGTTGGCGGAGCTCGGATGAACAGAGCATGTTGGGTGAAAATGTGCTTAAAAATTTTCGAACTGAAAATGTAAGATCCCTTTTTTTAGTGGTATTTCGCCAACTTTGTACCTTTCGTTTACAGCGACTTTTGTAAGATATTTATCACCTATTTCTCAGACGCAATTTTATTTGAATACTTCATGGATTTACGACTAGAAGAAAAATGTCTTATTTGACCTTCGGGGATTTTCAGAATACAGAACACGCTGTTTTTTTTAGATTATTTCTTTCTTCAGTGAGAGATAAAACGTTAACACGTTATCAACGTTGCCATTAAAGTTGTGCAATTCGTCGAGCCCATGGACATATCCGCTGGCCAGCCATGTCATAGGCATGTCTGGTTGGCATATAGTTGTGATTGCATATGGCATATGGTTGGCATATATAGGCATATGGTTGTGATGCAGAATGGTTCTGAATTCGTACAGCTATAGCAGCATAAACTAATAAACAAGTAAGGCAAATTTTATGCCTTCTGCTCCAGCTATTTACTTTCGGGAGTTGTATAGGTACTCGTACATTTATTGCACCCAGTGATTTTGAATATCCTTATTTCACCCTTCGTCCTTTGTCCGAGTTTCTTTCCCACTCTAAACGCTTTGCAGAAGTTTTACATTTCAAAATGAGCATTCTGCACGTCCTTCAACTATGTGATGAATGCGAATATAATCGGGGCTTCCAGGGCTCAAGCCTTGTTAATTCTTCTCTGAGTATCTAGTTCTAAAAGACCGTCTCTCAATGCGAGCTGCATCGTTTGCTTGATTTCAGCGCTGTGAAGCTTTGCATGCAAACTTCAAGTGGGATTCTGGTTCTGATGATACGAGCGTGGCTCGTTTGTTTACTGGGAATGGTAATGGTACTTCTTTTACGACTGGCTTAGAAACATCTATCAAATTTTAATAAGCACCAATGCTTTGTTATTAAAATTGCAAACAGAAAAAAACAGCGACATTAGGTAGATTGGGCTATGCAATAACTGTGCTGTATTTATGCTTCTGAGAGTAATTTGATTACAGAGAAACTGATATTCAGTTACAACAGTCTCATTGCTAAACTTTCGACTGCAAATAGCCGTGGAAACAGACACTCCTTTTTCCACGCTCCTGAGCTTCGAACTTCCACAGAAACACTGTCCTTGAGAAATGTCTGATGTCTTTAGTTGCTAGCTGTATGCCACTAAAAAGTTCCCATGCGTCATCTCACACTGGGTCGTCCATTTTCAGTTTTTGGTCGGAGACCGCCGAGGCCCGTTCTGTCCACCCGGAAGGCTGTCTCAGGAGACGTTTGACCGACTGAGGATCTGGGCGGGCGAGGCGGCAGGGATGCTGGAGACCGCCTATGATAGAGATGAAAACTCACTGCCACCACAGCTGGTCTACAGGGACGACAGGTTAGTGATGCAAATTGGTGTTGGCAATTAGAGGTGGCAAAATTTGAAAATTTTGGGAACCAGACTCGGACCAGACCCGACTGGACATTTCTGGAACCAGTCGGACCCGGTCTAAGTTGGAATCGGAACCATTTGGACCCGTTCCCAGAAGTCAATTAATACAAACTACTTGTAGGTATCATTAGCTGCATCATGTAAAACAGCCTTGTTCCCACTGGGAATACTAATGAGCTTCTGCGTGCAAAGAAACATTCACTTCATATTTTGCAATACCTAATGTGTAATGTGCAAGATGTATACTTTATGGTAGGACCCGGTTGGACCCGTCGGAAAATTTCCAGGACCCGGTCTGGACCCATATGGGTCCAGACTGGTTCTTTGGACCGGGTCCTCGGGTCCACATTTTGCCACCTCTATTGGCAATGTAGACGCATGGTAGCCTTGTGCTTTCGAAGTATATACGTAACCATTTGGAAGAAAATGCGGGCGATTTTCACAGTTACACGAGTATGTGTCTTATAAAAAAAGAAAAATCCTGAAGAATGATTATGTTTTGGCGGCTTCCAATTCCTCTTCCAAAGCCGCTAATTGGCTGGGGTGCCTAATAAGGAAACTGAATTAGCGAATCCAATTAACTGTTCCCATAATGTGTTTTTTTTTTCTGATTCCAGGGAGAGCGGCAGCGATCAAGGACCCACTGAGCTAGTCAACCTGCTTCGGAAAGCCGAAAGGTAGGTCACAGTTTGGATGTTACAGAGTTTGATTATGAAAGCATGTTGAGAGTGGGTAGTGTTGAAGGTAGTTTCAGCGCCTGTGAGCCAGCGATAGCTTTGTTAAGAACATTGTCAAGGATTATGTAATTGTTGTTGACAACTTCAGTTAAGCACAAAGTTTAATTAGGATTTAGGAGGACTATGGTAGCCACGATAGATGCACACCAGAAAATATTATATAAATTTAACGATCAGACGCATGCGTTCTCGCAGTGAGATCTGCACTAGTCCCAAAACTTGGCCAGGCATATGTCATTTAACCATGCTTATTGAGCTTCTAACTGCTTGATATTCTACTCAAATTATCACATCGATTTGAAACGAATGAACGAAACCAGTAATATCATTCTTACGTTGCGTAGATCACTCATGCAAAACACATTCCTAAAACATACACCGCACCAGACGGTGTAGATCAATTGAAGGAATCCCGCCCATCCTTTCACGGTTACGGTACATGCATAAATGCATGACATCAGGCGCCCCGCCCCGGCGGTCCCACGGTAGAATGCCGGGACTGGGAGCAGATTGGAGCCGCCGTTTCGCACCGTGCCGCTGTCGATTTGATGAACGGCCCGCCCAGCTACCTCATCAGTCATTGTCGGAGATGCGGGGAGGGGAGGGAGTAATTTCACTTCGGTGTGTTATCGCGTTTGTGGGGCTGGGTGGTGCTGGTGGTGGTGGTGGGTTGGTGATGGCGGCGGTGGTGTGTTGGTCCGTTAGTGGTAGTGGTAATTTCAGTGCCATTGTTTGCTTTATGTGGGAAGTAGAATGTGTATTGTGCTGGAATGGTGGAGTGTGATCAATATGACGTTGTTGTGGTAGATTTGAGATTGGGTGATTGCATGGAAGATCGGGGTGAGGGTTATTACTTTTTTACATTGCAGAACATTTCAGAGTATTTCAGTGAAGTTGGGTATCATTGCCCAACTGCACGATCATTCTGAGCTGTGTGTTCTTTTCATTGAAATAAGTAATGTTCCGGAATTGGCTTCTGGAATTCGGAATTCGCTTCTCTGATTTGGACGAAGCACAACACAACTCTTTGTGGCATGTTCCAATGCTAGTAAAACGTTTCCTCTGAATGGACTGATATGTTACTGCTAACTGTAGGATCCGAATATGACAAATGTCCATCACCATTCACATTGTAAAAAAGAAATACAATGTCACTCCTCACTTCCAATCTTGCAATCTTCTGGCAAACAACTGTGACGTCCAACTATGCGGGGCATACCACAAATGGCACACATAAGCCGGTGTAGTCTGTAGTAACCTAAACAGTATGCCGTGCGGTAGAGCACTTCACGGATAGGCTTTTTAGGATCCGGCCCGGCCCATATCCGGCAAGTCATATCCAGATCCGCCCATTATCCGCCTTTCTTTGAATATCAGAATCCGGCCCGCCCATGGCCCGTATTGCAGCCAAACTTCCAAAAAATATCCGTAATAATCCGTTTCACCAATAACTGGTTTCACCCAAAACTGGACTAACAAATTCAATCTAAGGGACCAGACAGCCATACATCTCACAGACCATCATGGTTCCAAAAACCATGCTTATAAACCTAAAACCACATGAAAATCACCACATTGGTAAACTAGGTATCAATTTTTAACTTCAATGTTGAATGTTAAAATTTTGATCCGTTTTGATCCGGGTTCAACCTTCAATTCCCAAATCCGGCCCGCCCATATCCGTTCTTTTTTAACAAATTTAGAATCCAATCCTATCCGGTCCGCGGATTTATCCGTGGATAACGGATTTATCCGGCCCATGAAGTGCTCTACCGTGCGGTGCAGTCTACATTTCAGGCGCAAACCACTGCTGCCATCTAGGGGCAGGTATGTAAGCAATGGTCCATAGCCCGCGCGATTATATGTAGAAGAGACCGATAAACGCGAACGGTTTTATGCATTTGGTGTTTTTATTCATCGTTTTGTCTGGTACAACACAATACAATACAATGTATTGTGTACAATTCTTCTATTTCCTGATACGCAATGCTTTAGACAAATGACATTGCGATTACGCTCTCAGATAACATCGTTTTTGTCTACTGGATGTGCGATCGTCCTGATTATTCGTATTTGCTCATTTATTCAGTGTGGGGAAACAAATGACTTACATTCGCCCCTCCCCACGTCTGCGAGGCAGGGATCCCCTCTTGTCTAACATTCAGTAGATAAACTATTGCAATCTGTTCCGATCGCTTGTTAGGCTCACATGCTATTGGCAGATATTTGCTGACCATTGGCGAAAGGCGTCGGATATGATTGTGAAATATAGTGAGTTCGGCAGTATGGTCTCTTTGCACATTCCTTAGCCCTAAATACATTGCATCGCGTTTTAACCCGCGCCCGGCTGGGGGTCCTGGATTTCCACGCCCTGCTGGGGGGTGGTGTTTGAACACCCCCCCTTCTAACTCGGCTCCTGGGCCACGTAGCGATACGCGGAAGGCGGCGTTCGAAAGAGCGTCAAAAGTAATGAGGAAATCACTTTGGTCAATTTTTTGGTCAGGTCAAAGGTCAGGTCACCAGAGGTCATTGAAGGCAAAATTTCGCCGATTTCCAGGTCGAATGTCGAAAATTTCCAAGAAGCCAACGCATAACTCGGGAACCAATAGAGCTACAGCGCCGCGGAAAAGCGCATTCGATAGCCCTATTAACGCCCTTTCTGATTAATCTTCTCAGATTTGACCTAACGTCAACAGTTTTGCCTGCAGGGGGCAAAAACTGCAAAAATAACCGATTTTTTCGGAAACAGTTTTTCTACAATAACTTTTGACCCAAGCCTTGTACGAGCTTACTTTTACCGGCATCGTGTTCCTCTCGTCAAGACGCATCGAATGAACTATAACTTGACCTTGAAAGGTCAACTTGAAAATTTGACCTCAGGTCAAGGTCATGACCTGACCGGAAAGGGTCATGTTGCATATCAGTCGATCCGTATCGTCGAGCTGAACACATCTAAGGCGTTTTCATCGCTCTAGCATGCCTCTATCAAAAGTTATTTGCGAAAAACTGTTAGATACCATTCGCGACCTTAGATGACCTCAGGGCATAAACAGGGGTCACGGACACCATTTTCATGTTCAGTGTGTCTAAACCACTTGTAATTCAGTGTTTGGGAGTGTTTATAATGTCTTTCGTCCAAAAGAGGCGCATTTCAATTTTCTCCCATTGACTTATAATGGGGAGGTCGCAAAATTGACCTGACCTTAGGTCATCGATATCAAAATTCTGAGATATACATTTTTTACATGTTATTGCTCTTAGCAATCGCTGAAAGTTTCAAAGCGATCGGTCACTCGGTGTAGCTATGACAGACATTGAAACTTTTTATGAGGTGAGGTCACTTCAAGTGACCTGGTGACCTGACCTTGAATGACCTTGGTCTGAAATTTTCACAACATGTGTAGAATTGATGTATGATAAGGTGTACCAAAAAGCGCCGCCGTTTTTGAGATATTCGCGAAAAGCCACAAGGGGGGTGTTCAAACACCCCCCAGCAGGGCGCGGGTTAAAATGCCCTGCAATAGCAGGATGCCGTCATCTATAAAAATACAAGTGCCTTCGTCATTTTATATAAAAAAGACACGTACCTTCGTTATCTCTGGCATTTGATTACAAGTGATTTGGCATGCAATTACAGTACAGCGACTCCGGACTCATTTTGTGTATCTCATATCACAGAAGTTCCGTTCCAAATAATCGTTCGTGTTTGAGCTTAGCAATGGATTTCCGGTAGCGGGCACAATGCCGACTCTGACTATGTGCTATTTGTGGTATTTTGGGCTGAAGCCGTCAATCTGATCGAGCCGGGGAAATGCTCTATGCTTTGTATGTGTGACTGCTGGAGTTACCGAATGAATCCCAGGCATTTGAATTCTAAGAAGTTGAGCCACGACTTTCATATACCTATCTGACTGAACTTCAAAATATTTCCAGTATTTGTCATCTTGCAAAAATTCGAAATGCACAATTTAACATTTCACAATCATGCACTTTATTCTTAATCCATACTTCATGTTAACTTAATTTAAAATCCTCAACCCTGTTCCACCCCTTTTTATTATTAATTAATGTAAAACAGAAAATCATTTATTTCAAATCACGCAACCAGGGAGCATATCGCCGGCATATTCCCTGGCAACGACTGCACGTCATACTCAGTCAGTCCAGTCCCCCTATTGAGTTGGTCGCTCCTGCACCTTATGAGCCACTGATGTCATCTGAGTGAGACCAAACCGTCTCCCCAGCTGCTGCCAACGTAGTCAGTTGCCTGGAACGGACCGCACTCGGCGACAAGACTGTAAATATCACACCCCATTGGTCTCCGATGAAGTCGTGCTCGTGTCTATTTGACGAAGGGATCGCGAACCGCCGGTTTAATGAACTGAGAGGATGGTGGTTTAGGGGTGATGGTTTGAGCGGATTCTTGCATTGTGTGGATGTTTGATGCTAACGTCTATAAGTTAGGGCGTTGTTGCTGCTATGCAACAAAAAAAAAATCAAATCAATGTAAGTTATTCACTTTTTCCCATTTGCTTCATGGACAATTGACATGGATGTTTAGGTGGTGATTGAAATATAACTGTCGACCGTTTCTCGATACTATCTCTAACTGAACTTCTTTGCTCGGCGTTTTAACTGTTGCCTTTCAAACAACCATCTAGCTTCACGGCCAAAAATAGCGCAAAAACTTGGCCAGAGGCCAGTTTTACCAACAGAAAAATAGCAGCCCGGCGCAATTTTTCTGTCAAAAACCAGCCGACGAGTTTCACCAACCAGGCGAAAAAATATCCGCCGGCGTGAAAAAATATCAGCCAGAAAAATAGCCAACGAGTTTCACCAACGGCAAATGCGGCATTAATGGAGTGTTTATCTGCGCCATTATATGTAGAAAAACAGCCCAAAAAAATAGACAGGCGACCCCGTCTATTTTTTTGATGTCGTGTGGGGATAATTGGCCTCATTTGTTACTAATTATCGTGATTTGCGCTTCTCAGTTGATATAATAATTTAGTATCATTCATGGCCAATTTGTAAAGCATCTGGGCTTCAAGATTAGAAGAGGAATACTGATGATATTGCGTAAAGAAAGAGCCTTTGTCACCAGGCAGGACCAAAAGGAACCAACAAGACGGGTGTTTGGTGTTGTGGTGTTAGTTTTTTCGTTTTATATTATCTTTTTGCTACCAGCACCCAACAGCAAGATGATAGCGCATTAACTAGTGGTCAGCTTACAAGTTCATTGCTCGCACGGAAGTGGAAAATAATGATGGAAGGTCATTTTCGAAAATCGAAGGTGATTGAAGAAATGCTGGAAGGAGAGGCAGAGAGGGTAGGCTCATTGGACTCAAGATTTTAAATAAATATGTCACTGTTTTCACATATTCATCTACATTTGACATTGCAAGGTGCCAGCTACTGATACCACTACTACTTTTGGGTGGAACTTACTCGAGCTGTGCGGCATGGTGCATTGACATTGCTAAGACCAAAATGGCAAGATTTTCAAGATATAATAATTCAAGATAGTAATTCAAGATAATTCAACTCAAGATAGAATAAATTTAAAAAAGAAATTGAATAGCATGAAAGAAATGTATAAAGGCTTGTTTTTTAAGCAAAACGTGCAAAGTTTGCATGGTTGCGAACCCGAACAAACTTGCTGAATGCTGTCATAAGATTGTGCCACTGAACTCAGCAAGTCATGCTGCCGGTCGGAAACACGGAGGTCCCCAAGCGTTTTCGTTTTATTTATATGAATCCAATTAGTATCACAACGTGCTATAATCCAACTATCTAATATTCCCTGCCAGTAAAATGCAACAGCTTACCATTTAAAGCTGGCAAAATTGACCCCAAAACACCACATACCTCACCCCTCGGCCCTCGCAACCGACGCTGACGCCATGCTGGTTACGGCGGATGAACACAATTTATAAACAATCAAGGCTGCAAAAATATCAGATGCGTTTCGCGTGCACAATTTTTTATCCCGCGCCCTGCTGGGGGTCCTGGATTTCCACGCCCTGCTGGGGGGGGGGGTGTTTGAACACCCCCCCTTCTAACTCGGCTCCTGGGCCACGTAGCGATACGCGGAAGGCGGCGTTCGAAAAAGCGTCAAAAATAATGAGGAAATCACTTCGGTCAATTTTTTGGTCAGGTCAAAGGTTAGGTCACCAGAGGTCATTGAAGGCAAATTTTCGCCGATTTCCAGGTCGAATGTCGAAAATTTCCAAGAAGCCAACGCATAACTCGGGAACCAATAGAGCTACAGCGCCGCGGAAAAGCGCATTCGATAGCCCTATTAACGCCCTTTCTGAGTAATTTTCTCAGATTTGACCTAACGTCAACGGTTTTGCCTGCAGGGGGCAAAAACTGCAAAAATAGCCGATTTTTTCGGAAACAGTTTTTCTGCAATAACTTTTGACCCAAGCATTGTACGAGCTTACTTTTACCGGCATCGTGTTCCTCTCGTCAAGACGCATCGAACGAACTATAATTTGACCTTGAAAGGTCAACTTGAAAATTTGACCTCAGGTCAAGGTCATGACCTGACCGGAAAGGGTCATGTTGCATATCAGTCGATCCGTATCGTCGAGCTGAACACATCTAAGGCGTTTTCATCGCTCTAGCATGCCTCTATCAAAAGTTATTTGCGAAAAACTGTTAGATGCCATTCGTGACCTAAGATGACCTCAGGGCATAAACAGGGGTCACAGACACCATTTTCATGTTCATTGTGTCTAAACCACTTGTAATTCAGTGTTTGGGAGTGTTTATAATGTCTTTCGTCCAAAACAGGCGCATTTCAATTTTCTCCCATTGACTTATAATGGTGAGGTCGCAAAATTGACCTGACCTTAGGTCATCGATATCAAAATTCTGAGATATACATTTTGTACATGCTAATGCTCTTAGCAATCGCTGAAAGTTTCAAAGCGATCGGTCACTCGGTGTAGCTATGACAGACATTGAAACTTTTTATGAGGTGAGGTCACTTCGAGTGACCTGGTGACCTGACCTTGAATGACCTTGGTCTGAAATTTTCACAACATGTGTAGAATTGATGTATGATAAGGTGTACCAAAAACGGCGGCGCTCCGCGCCGCCGTTTTTGAGATATTCGCGAAAAACCACAGGGGGGGTGTTCAAACACCCCCCCAGCAGGGCGCGGGTTATCGCAGCCAGAAATGACAAACAATACCAAGGTTCTCAAATTCTCTAAAGCGCGGACAACTTTAAATTTGAGAAAAGCGATTATTACTCGATGAAATTCAAAGAGGTGTCCTAACCTAACCTAACCTACTGATTTTTGCCTACCGAGCTTAAAGAAACCTAACCTAACCTACTGACTTTGCCTACCAGGCATAAAGAAACCTAACCTAACCTAACCTAACCTAACCTACTGATTCTTGCCTACCGGGAATCCTAACCTAACCTAACCTAACCTAACCTAACCTAACCTACTGATTTTTGCCTACCAGGCATTAAGAAACCTAACCTAACCTAACCTAACCTAACCTACTGATTTTTGCCTACCGGATAAGGAAATAGTTACTTGCAGGAATAGATTGCAGGCAATAGTAAATCAAATATTTTCAGGTTAAGTGGTCATGCATCAGGCTTCAGGCCTTCGGCCTGAAGCCAGATACATAACCATTCAACCTAAAAATATTTGATTTACTATTGCCTGTAATCTCTCCTAAGGCATTGCCTTCGGCACTGCACTGCTTCGCCACGAGTTGGCCACAGACGAAAACATGTACAGTACAGGCGAAGAAATGTTGGACGAAGAATGAAAATATGTACAGACAAAAAAATGCACGGACCAAAAAACGAAAATAAAGAAAATGCACGAACGAAAATATTTACGAACGAAACATTTCTGAAGACTTTTTCAGAAAAGTCGCTATCATTCGTCGACAGATATGGCGCATCTCGTGAGGCGCTTTACCGAAAAAGAAAATTACCGAATTCTCTTCTATTAAAAATTAAAAATACAGAACCGTAATTCCAAAATTATTTGTGTATATCTATCACTTTTTCATAAAAATAGTACCCCCCCCCACCCAAAACCCCGGTTTCCCACAGTTCCCCTAGTGTGTTGGGTTTTATGAAGATACTACATTTCTGGGTAATGGTATTTAACAACAATTGACATGTTGACAACAGACCGTCGTGCGGCTCCACCGAGATCGTGGTAAGAATACGATTAGTTAGCTTTTGGTCTTAAAATTATCGATCAGATAACTGGAAACCACATTATTCTTACTAAACATGATTTTCTCTATAGAATGATGTCTATATTATAGGGATTAACTAATTTTGAAGCGGGGACCTCCATGTGTACCGCCATGCTGCCAATATTGAAGGAAAAGAAAATAATAGTAATGTTGTAAAATGTAAATGAATCCATAACTGATGTGTGTGCAGTGTGCACTGTGCTGATATTGAATGCATGTGTATCTTGCATGCATGAGTCATGCAGGGATCATGTTAACACTGGCTGTAAGTATTGTGAGTTAGTTTTGCTAAATTGTGGAGGCACCAGGCAAATTGCGGTCAAAATGTTATTTGTTCACCTCAGCGCTGAAATTTCTGCACACAGAGTTTTCAGATCATGCGCCGAAATGTTCATGCAGCCCGTCCGTTACGCTGGTCATGTTGACAGTGACAAGGATTTTTTCCCAGTCTCATGTTGAAATACAATAATAATTCACTTAGCTTGATTTTAGCTTATGTTTTTCATGCCAGTTCCTAGAATAAAGCAGCCAATATTTTCTGTCATGTGAGAAATAAAATGACAATATGCACAATTGCGGGCTGTGGCATGTTGTGATGTTTTTCCTTGTTTATTGCTGAGGTTTTTCCAGTCTCTGCTGCAAAAACGGTGGTGAATCGACGCCAATCATCGGCGAGTGTTGCTGTGATGGCCAACCTGACTGAGCGCACAGCGGCAGCCGCCGTCGCCAATAACGACAGTGAGGACACCTCCGAGTCGGACGGAGACGCCGCCGCGGACGACTTCACCGTGCTGGACGAGGTGGAGCGCTCGAGCCGACAGGCCGTGCACCGCGTGCGCTGCCCGACTGGCTGGCGCACCCGCAGCCGATTGGCGACCGGCGGCCGGCGCCGGCCAATCTGCCGGCGCTCTGCCCCGAGCTGCGCGCCCGGCTGGCCGCCGAGGGCATCGAACAGGTGTTCCTGGTGCAGGTGACGGTGCTGCCCGAGTTGCTGGCGGCCGCAGAGTCGCCGCTGCCACCGGCCGACCTCTGCGTCTCGGCGCCGGCCGGCCGCGGTAAGACGCTGCCGTTCGTGCTGCCGCTGGTGCAGGCGCGGCGCCGCGGTACGCCGGGAGCCGGGTGCGTGCGCTAGCTGTGCTACCCACACAGGCGCTGCCCGCTCAGGTGCCCGCCGTGTTCCGCCAGTACGACGCCGACACGCCGCTCTGCGTCCGGCTGCTGGGTGAAGACGAAGTGGCACGAGGGGGGGGGGGGGGGCACCAACTGGTGCGGTCTCCCTGGCTGATCGTGGTGAGCACTCCTGGCTGGCTGATGGATCACATACCCAGCGCCGAGGGCTTCTCGCTAGCGCACCTGCGCTACCTGGTGATCGACGAAGCCGACCGGGTGATCGAGATGGCCGAGACGGGCTGGCTGAAAGCGGTGGAGCGGGTGGCGGCAGCCACGGCCCGCCGCCCTGCATCGCCGGCCGGCTGACGGCCGCCGCCGTCTGCGCGCCTCACCTGCCGCTGCAGAAGCTGCCGTTCTTGGCTACCCTGTCACAGAACCCGGAGGCCGGAGAAGCTGGAGCGAATGTCGCTGTTCCAGCCGCGACTGCTGGTGGCCGGCACGGCCGGTCAGTTCGTCGGCAGGTTCACCACGCCGGCCGAGCTGAGCGAGTCGTTCAACGTGGTGGCGCCGCAGCCGCTGAAGCCGCTGCTGATGCACAATTTGCTCCGACAGCCCGACTGGCGGCGCTCGCTCGTGTTGGTCAACTGGAACGAGGCAGCGCACCAGCTGGAGCTACCGCTGTCGGTGCTGGGCGCGCGCGAGGCCGAGTTCCCTGGGGCAGTGCCGGCGGGCCAGCGCGGCGGCGGCGCGCGCCAGCTGAGATGCTGGTGTGCTCGAGGCTATGGCGCGCGGTATTGACGTGGACGCCGTGGACGCGGTCGTGTCGTACGACATCCCGGCGCTGTTGAAGGCACACTGCGTGCGTCGGACGGCGCGCGTTAGCCGGGCCGGCCAGGCGGTCACGCTAATGTTTGAGCGGCAGCGCAGCCATTTCTAGCGGCTGATGGCGCAGGCGGGCAAGGTGGACGGCCGGGTGCGGGAGACGCCGGTGCCGCTGTACGAGCTGCGCCAGTACGAGGCGACCTACGTCAGTGGATTTCCACGCTAGCTTCAAGTTGATCGCTTTTTCACCTTTTTTACGCTCATCGCTCATGATTTATTTACATTTTAGAAATATTACAATGAATAGGTGTTTACCTTGTCATCAGCCCAGAAAAGTTAAAGTAGGTAAGGCGTTTTTAGTTGCATAATGTATATTTGTTCATGAACACGGATTTAACGTGTCCTAACTCCCAAATACTTCGATATTAGACCCGAGTTTTGCAAACCAGTCGAAAGGCTTAGAACGATCATTTGGTTGGGGCGTAGCCAGACGGCTCGACTGGGCGTGGAAGCCGGCGAAAAGGTGGTCACCACGCGATCATCATGTAAAGCGGTCTCCGTCGGACGATTGTGTCCGTGCGCAACAAATGATCTCGGCACACGTGGACGAGTTCGGCAGGACTCTCCACTGAGCGGTACTGGGCGCAGTCGAACGACGGTCGACGAAGCTAGCGCAGGTATTGTTACGAGCCGGACCAGTGTAGCGGGGCCGGAGCTTATATTGTTTGCTGTGTGGCGTTCCTTCGTCTTGACCGGGCCCGGCAAACGGGGCCTGCATATCGGCTGAAACCACCTAGCCGGGCAGCATGACCTCCACCTCGCCGAAGTGGGGCGAACGACCGCCCTCAGCCCTGCAATGACCGCGGTGCAGTTAATCTGGGTAGGTATCTTCCTGAGGTATGACACTCGCCTTGGCACAAGGCTTTAC
>NW_024883990.1:0-32264 GCF_019059575.1 Amphibalanus amphitrite | reverse complement strand
ACGAGATCGAACGCCTCCTTATGGGAGGCGAAGTCCTTTTTCCCCTACCCCGCATCGTTTTAACTGTCTTTGAGCGTTTGGAACGGCGCGGGTAGACACTGGAGGGATCTTGCCGCTTTCAGTGAGGGTTTCTCGACCTGCGCTTCGCGGGCCGCTGAGATGGCTGAGGGATGGTGACCTCGGCGCACGCATAGAGGTCATAGTGACCTCCGTCGATTACCCCCGTGTACCGCACGTGAATTTCGGGGTGGTCCGGGTTCCCATGGCGCTGCATAACCTGCCCATTGCGCCAGACAACGATCCGGCGCCTCACAACTGCAGCCGCCGCGGTCAGCTCTGGCTCGGCGCCCCACTCTGCCCTAGGCACCACCCTCCTGTTCAAGTACTCCCCAAAGTCTCCCACGATGAAGCCCTCAAAGTCGGCGCGGTTAGCCCACATGTAAGTAACCACCATGAAACGCAACATCTCCGCGTCGATGACCCCACCTCCGACGCCGCGCGAGATAGCATGGAACATACAGTCCCCATCCATGGGCATGTTGATGATGTTTAGGTTCTGGGACCACTTCCCGTTTTGACTACCTCCGCATAGGTGTTGAGCGCCATTTTTCTTTTTATGGAAATACAACTAGAACAAAAAGCCAACTGGCTAACTGATCTGCGAACAAGTGCAAATCCAAGCGAAAAAGGTTTGGAAAACAAGGTGCGTGCAGAAAGGAACTAGAAACTGGCGCAACAGGCGCAACAACAAGAGGAGTTTGCAGAGTGGCGTCTGGTGGTGAGCCTCTCAGCACTGCTCGGCAGATAGGACAGGACAGGCCTGGAAAAGGAAACATCCCCATCAGGTGTTAGGACCGCTGATAGATGCATCCTCGTGGGGTGCTATCCGTGAAAGGAGAGGTGGGGCACTTGCCGTGAGTTTTAGACACAACTGCAAGAAGTATTAGTCGAAAAGTGACCGTGTTGCGCACAAAAATGCATACACAATACACATGAATAGACCTCTGTCAAGCAGCGTTATGATTTGCAGTGTCCTTGGACGGTGACAAGAACTAACTGCTAGTATGAATCAGTATGCTGACTGACAAACATTTGCTAACAAAACGAGTAATTCAGCGAGTATTACAAATCAGTTATCAGTATCAGAAAAATCTCATATACCGTAAAATGGGGTGTTAAGGGACAGTGGGTGATAACTGATAAGGAACAGTTGCGTGGGAAAAACTTTGAGTCATGTTAGGTTCCTAATTTGAGAAGGTTAAATAAAAACTTGAGTGTGGTAGTTGACACTGTTTTGTTCTTGACTATAGGACAAAACAGCAATGTTTTTCATGCAAGTGATTTGGTTCAAAAATGGTTATGAAAATAATGCTACATTTTCAAAAATTGAGACATCTCCAAAACTCTGTGTGTACCACATAAACTAGTAGGTGTACAGGTAAAATGAATGCATAGGTGTATTGTCACATGTAATGCACATGTTTTCTGAAAAACTTATACAAATCCACCCATTCATCATCCTCTTCCTCTTTCCGGACACATGCATATTTTGAGGTGGATGTGGGGTGCTAAGGACAGGGAAGAAAAAAAATTCTAAATATATTTCATAAAGTTTTCTTTCAGTAGGCATGGAAAACACCAAATTCCGCATAAAATGCTGGCAAGTTCATGCTTTCATCTCTAACACATCTTAAGTTATGTATAACAAAACACCTCAAAACTCCCTTAACACTCTTTTACAATGATGGGTCAATGAAGACTGATGTAGGTAAATGTGATGTCATCATAAAAATGCCCAAACAAAGGGCAACATAATGACAAGTGACTAGCTTCAAAAGGGTTTTTGTTGATGACAGAAGGGTACTTTTTGGTTTTGTTTACCTTATAATTAGCACATGCAAACATTTCAATAAATAGATGGTGTGCCCATTCACACTCCAACTGTAGGAATTTGATGACCATTTCTTGGAATAATATAGGTGTCCCTTATCCTTAACACCCCACATTGGGGTGCTAAGGGACAGTAATGAAAAATAAGAAAAATAATATGCATGTATATATTTTTAAAACTTTAATGTAGCAGGCATGTAAAGCACCAAATTCCACATAAAATGCTGACAAGTTGATGCTTCTATCCCAACCCTTCTGGAGTATATAACAAAACACCTCAAAACTGTCCCTTAACACCCCATTTTACGGTAATAGGGGAACAGTTCAAGTCTGCACGAACTGACAACAGTTTTTTGGTGATTTCCACCTCTGCACCCTTCAAAAAAAAAACTGAAGGAAATTGACGAAACAAAAACATGAACATAAGAGAACATTCTTTAAAGCTTGAAAAGTGAGAGCACATCAATACTTGTGATACTTTTCACAAAACATTTATAAGCTTCACCCAACCACACATCAAGTCAGGTAGGTTATGTTATGTTAGGTAAGGTTGGGTCAGGTTAGATTAGATTTTGTATTTTCTGCTTGTATGTACCTAGTGTATCTGATATAGTTAGCAATAAAAACTGCATGAAGTTTTCTGGGTTGAAATATCATGCATTGTTACAATATGGTATGGGTTTTACTTAATTTTGAGCCTAGGGTGCAAAAGTGCAGTTTCACCACTACCTTTTTGTGTTTTGCTTCAAAACTTTGTTACTTTTGCAGCAGCAGAAATAAGGTATACACAATGCAAATTTACCATTAGTTGTTTGAGCCTACTTACCTACAGCCTACTTTCTACAACCTAAAACCTATGGCATTAGTAGAGCAGACATCATACAGGGTGTCCGGAAAGTTCTGGCGCCTCTTTTGGACGTCGTCTAACGCGCGCTGTGATTATTGGACTTTCAACCAATCACCGCAGATATGACCCCTCGTTCACCGCTCAGCTAGGGGTCGCGTAAATATGACCTTGAAACCGTTTTCAGTGCTAGGTATATGGGCGAAGATGCGCCTTGTCGCTGAGAGCCCGCGCGCGGGGGCCCGGTGCGGCTTGAACGAGGCGCGAGTTGCAACGCGATGCGGCGTTTCCCGGCGAACGGTTGAGCAGGCAAAGGTGCACTCCAGATCGGAAATGTCTTAGAAAATATTCTCACTCAGCTACAACCACGGTATGCCAAAGCTGCTGAGACTGAACCAGCATTTCAGCGGCAATCGAAGAAAATCTTGGGTCTGATGGACACAAATGTCCCATCATCTTCGTCAAGGTCAAATAAATGACTGATAGGCTGGTCCACGAGGGGTTCCTGGACACGACAATCAAGGCGACTTGCCCTAAGGGTCATGTCGCACTTCAACAGCACGGAGCGCCCCCCAACAACGCCGCTGCCGTCCAAACCAAACTGACAGAGGAGCTCGGCGGACCAGATCACCGTGGTGAAATGAGATTAGGCCACCTTATTATCCCAGCCTTAACCCGCTCGACTAAGGCATGCTACGCGTTTTGCAGAATAAGCTCTAGGCCACCTCTCATCCCAGCCTGGAGTCCCTGAACACTCGCATCATGACAGCATGGGAGGACAGGAAATGTCCTGCACCGTCAAAACCCGCAGGCGTTTCCGCCCTTGCGTCGAGGCCGTCGTCGGCACAGACGGTGGTTACAATGAATGGGCACTTAGCAGAAGGATGTGGCTTGGTGTTCCTGGTCATTGTTTCGTTCTATTGTTGAGTATCTATGGACCAAAGGCATTTATCTTAACAATGTTGAAAAGCGCCAGGACTTTCCGGACACCCTGTACAAAAGGCTATGAAAAGCTATTTAACAAATTTCAGCATATAGACCAAAGTCTGTAACAGTCGTCAGTCAGGCAGGCGTAGCACAAGCTGCCATATGCGAAACCATGGATTAGGAATACTTCATCTATGGCGACACCATAGGTTGAAGGTTGTAGGTCAGCTTAGGTAAGGTTCGGTTAATTTGTTTTGGTTTGGTTAGAAAGACATTCCTGCACATATGGCAGCTTGTGCTACGTCTAACCTAGTGATACCCCCAAGTCTCAGTCTAGAGACCTAGATGTAGACTTTCAGCTGTGACTCGAGTGGCAACCCATCGTGGCGTCTGCTCTACCAATTGCCAACCTACAACCTACGGTGTTTCATGTCAGCTCGTGCCATTAGTAATCATAAAGCAGGCGTCACACTTCTTTTTGCAACCAAGGTGAGGCTACCCAGATGTGCTTTCTAAACAAACCAAACCTAACCTAACCTACAGCCTAAACCTACCACCTAAAACTAAAAAATATCACCTAACCTACAGCGCCTCTCCTTGGTTGCAGAAACAAGTGTGACGCCTACTTTACTACAACCGTGCCGCCTGCGTTAGTTACCTACTGCTACCTACCAAAGACTGGAGCCTAGCACTTTCATCACCTACTATAAGAATAGTTGCCCTAAATGCTTTACAAAAACTGACTACTGAGGCTAGCAATTTTTCACAAACATGGCAGCACCTGAGACACCTGCTTTAGGAATACCTATCTACCTTAAATGCTTTATCTCAGCATTTTACAGCAACATCCAGCATATAGTTCAACAAATCGGGTTGTGGTATTAACTGGATTATTTGCCAGCTTGCGCCGTACAATGGCACTAGCAGAACTTGTTGCATATCAATGCTAGATATAAAAGAATAAATATCCACCCAACAATTTCAGTTTTTAAGCCATTTTTAATGTTTATGTCCATCATACCTTGCTATATCGCACGTCGCCAGCTGGCTAGCCAGCTCACGCAATCCATATATTACCAAAGCCCAATGGAAATGTTTCAGTTTTAATACACCTAGCAACACCTGTGACAAGAACTCCATAAATGCTTTATCTCAGCATTTTACATCAACATCCAGCACGTACCTAGTCCAACAGACCAGGAAAAATAAGTGCTTCCATTTTAAACGCGTTATATGCGTCGCAATTGCCGCATCATAACCTTTTAGCCTGAAATAACTTCACTTTGGGAGAAAAGCGGGAAACAACATTATCCATGTTATGCGCAACCAATTCAAGAAATCCTGGCGGTAAAGATACACTGCATAGTAGCAAATTTCCACTTAAATAACTATCCGGAAAAAAACGTCGACCACCTACCTTCGAGCTCAAGCAAAGCAGGCCGTTGGCCGTTAGAATTGGCGGGGAAGTGGATATTCAAATTTTTGGTAGCAAAAAAAGACCGTCAGAGCCTTATTTACTTGTACATATTCTTTGAATTTATCGTTTTTTGAATATTCAAGGCAAAAAAGCATGAAACATCTGTCATATTTAAAAAAAAAAATATACAAACCCCTTAAATTAGGTTATTATTTAAGTCTTTGATGAAATTACATGAGCTGCAACCTGGCGCATACGTTACAATAATGACCCATTGTAAACATTTTGACGGGTGCATATTTTTTTAATCCCTCTACAAAATGACAAACAAGTTCTCTGCTGGGCCACTCCCCGGGCGTGTTTAAAAAGCAGACGAGATTAGCAAACATGACAATGCTCCGAAACTACTGAACCGATGTCAATGACACCTTCACCATTCGACGCCACGTGCTCCGAAACGACGCCCATATTGATGACATGGACGTAGCCAAGGGGGGGGGGGCAGTGGCGGCGGAAGGTAATTTTGGACGGGTGGCAAAGTTTTCTCAAAGGGGCCCCTCTGGAAGTTTGGGCCCCCTTTCATTTTTTAGAGTGATATTGTATCGAGCCCCACGAGGCGGCGTTCGAAAGGTCTCTATGAGACCTTCCCAAAGCACTCTTAACACGCGCACTGCAGCGGGTCTGAGCCGAACACGAACTGCAGGGGGGGGGGGGTTAAAACAACCCCCCTGAGATCTCAAAAACGGCGCAACGTAGCGACAAGCGGTAAACGGCGTTGGATAGGTTGAGATGAGATCTACAAGAAATACTAAGATCATTTTTGGGTCAGGTCAAAAACGAGGTCACCAGAGGTCACCGAAGACAAAATGTTACGATTTTCACAACAGGAATTTCGCGGTAGTTTTTCTTGAATAACTTGTCTTGCACACAAGACAGAGGATCGATTCGAACGCCATCGTTCTTAGCTCGTCAAGGCGCATCGAATGATATATGATATGACCTCGAAAGGTCAAGTTGAAAAATTGACCTCAGGTCAAGGTCATGACCTGACCGAAATAGGTCATGTTGCATATCATTCGATCCGCATTGACGAGAAAAACACGATAAACGTCGAACGGAGTCTCTATCTCTATTCAATCTCAAGTTATTGAAGAAAAACCGCTGGTGACCTCAGGTGACCTAAGAAGATGACCTGGAGATCACCTTCCAAAGGTCATAAGTGATATGTTTCGGTGAAATCACCAACAGGGACCTGTAATACTATGATCCTGAGCGTATTGAAGTCATAGGATGGCATTCAGAGTAAGTTGAAATTTCTCCCATTGACTTATAATGGGCCGGTCGCAAAAATAACCTGACCTTAGGTCATCGATATAAAAATTCCGAGATATACAAGTTGTAGCTCGTGATGACTTTACTATTTCCTGTGGGTTTCAAGATCATATCTCAACAACTGTGGGCTTGGTGGGATTGCAAACTTCGAAATTTACGTTTCGAGGTAGGGTCACTTGACCTGACCTGGTGACCTGACCATAGGTCACCTGGGGTCAAAATTTTTACTCAAGGTGTGCAAAAGTTGGGAGAACAGGTATGCAAAATTTGGCGGCGCTACGCGCCGCCGTTTTCTCGCGATTTGCGAAAAACCACAGGGGGGGTTGAAAACAACCCCCCCCTGCAGTGCGCGTGTTAAGATTTTAAGATTGAGGTCAACTTTCGGGTCAAGATTAGGTCAAAGGTCAAATTCTGGGGTTTTGCATGATTAATCTTACGGACAGTGTAATCGATAGCTGCTGCTCGAAACTCACCAATAATGATCTCAAAGACCTAGTGAAGGTACCATGTGCGTATAGAGGTCATACTAAGTACGGGTCAAGGTCAGGTCAGGTCACGAAAGGTCACGGTTTTCACTTTCTGCTACATGGGCGTGCGACACAAAAATCAATTTTTCAACTTTTTATTTTTGACATAAAAAATGTACTTTTCTATACGACCTTTGTCCCAGAGCTCTAGTGGTGCCATTTGTTTTCACATGCGATGTTCAGAAGTGCCTCTAATTCCCGAAAATGCTTATGACGTCACCATCCCTACCATGTTGCAGCTATTTTTTACAATTTGGGGTCAAAAATCAAGATAGAAAGTTGAAATTTGGGACATCTAATGTTCTAATAGAGCTCTATAACATATATTCCGCTTTTTTGGAAATTCTCAAAATTTTTGATTTCATTAGCTGTTTTCCAAAAAATAAAGTTTTTGGAATATTTAGGGGTGAAAAACGCATGTCATGGAAAATCCGAGATACCTATTTTAAAACTCGTTGAGCTGCGTCTATTCATGTCCCTAATTTACAATTTGATTAAAACCTTGATTTTTGGCTATTTTTAAACATTTACCACCTTTTGAGTGGAAACGCCATGTAGTTACATCCAAGGCCATCTATAGAGTTACATCGCTAAATTCGATATATCTAAAAAAGTTGTAGAAAAAAAATCTTAAAAATTACACAAGAGACGTCAAATTGATGGAGGAGAAGGTATGCCAAGTTTCAGGTTGATAGTGTAAGCGGTTCATGAGTTATTCAAGAAAAACGGAGGGGGGGGAGTTGAATCCGACCCCCCCCCAGGCGGTCGCGGGTTAATAAGCGTGAATGCAAGGGACCCTCGGAAATCAGCCCGGGCATCGCCTGACTGCCGGCCGGCCGACCGATCCCGGCTGCTAGAAGCGGAGGCTAGTCACGGGTTTGCCCGGATGTGTATGAGCGGGGCAGCGCCCCATTTTCATGCCAATTCGCGTATTTATTTAGGCACATCGACATGAAAAGTCATTACAATGATACGTGGCGAGATCACAGACCAGAGACTGAAAGTTTTTTCTTCTCACTTGTATTCCACAAACTACAAAGACACAATTTTCAGGCGGCATGCTCACTTTCCTAGTAACAGTCGTAACAGATATTCAGGAAGACCGTACCAGGGCATACGGCGGCCCCGATCACCAACCTTTCGCTGTCCCGTCCCTGTCCCGCCGCTGTCACGGCGGCGAGCGAGGGACCCACGGCGACTGCGCACCTTACCGACAAAGCAGCACTGTCACAACGAAGAAGCCCTCAAAGGGCCCTAAGATCTGAGGGCCCTTTGAGGCCTTCTGAGAGCCATTTAATGCCAGGCGAGAGCCCTTTGAGGTCCTCTGAGGGCCATTTGACGTCAGCTGAGGGTGCTTTGGCCCTAGCTGATGGCCCTTTAAGCCTTCTGACCGCCATTTGACGCCAGCTGAGGGCCATTTGATGTCCGCTGAGGGTCCTCTGACACCTGCTGGGGGCCCTCTGACACCAACTAAGAGTCCTTTGAGGCCTTCGTAGGGCCGTTTGACGTCAGCTGAGGGTGCTTTGGCCCTAGCTGATGGCCCTTTAAAGGTAGTGTGCCAGCTTTCTTGGACCGTATGGAGTTAATGGCCCAGATAAGGAGAACCGGATTTTTAGAACTTATCCATACCTTCAAAACTCATGGAAACGTCTTAAATTCTTCAAATTTTGAGTACCCCAGTGCGAAATTCGCCCCGACGGGTTGTCGGTCGTACCCCAACCACATTTCACACCACTTTGAACAATAAATGCACACACTGAAATCGCTATTACCGATATGCTCATCCAATCAAGTTTCGATAAACCCGTTCATCATCATCTCCTGCGGTTTCGAACAAGCCTGTTAGGTGGCTTCTGATGCTCGTCGAGGTCGGAATTTCCAAATACGCGTGGTGCGTCGGGCCGCGCGCTCTGACTTCGGCCAAGAAAAATGCGTCAGCTGATCATTGTCATTTCTGCCACTTGCGTGTGGTGAAATGGGGTCATAACTTATAAGACGGCTTTTTCATATCAATTATTTTACATAAAATCATATTTCAAACCATAAATAATGTTCGACAGCCAAATAAAAGAAACAATACCAATACGGGCTTACAGTTTAAGGCTCGACATTGTGTTGTCTACGATTAGACAGCTGATAACTCATTCCCGTACGTCGTATGGTCGTAACACTATAATGACCTTTGCTTATTGTCACAAGTGCGCCGCATTCGCGATTGTTGCCCGACGCCTGTTTGCAGGTGAGCCCACTACAGTTGTTATACATATCTAAAAACCGAAAAACTTTTAGGCGAAAAAGGCACTATTCCAGGCCCATTTTTGATTTTTTTACGATATTAGGTAAAAACAGAAGCTTCTTATCCTAGGAAAAATAAAATGGGAAATCTTTCAAAGGTGGCACACTACCTTTAAGGCCTTCTGACCGCCATTTGACGCCAGCTGAGGGCCATTTGATGTCAGCTGAGGGTCCTCTGACACCTGCTGGGGGCCCTCTGACACCAACTAAGAGTCCTTTGAGGCCTTCGTAGGGCCGTTTGACGTCAGTTGAGAGCCCTTTGCGGCCTGCTGAGGGCTCTTTGATACGACAATCACGCAGCATCACGCAGCATCATGCAAGCATCGATCGGCCCAGTAGTTCCTGAGTTATAGAATGGCTGCCATAGGCGACAACGGTCATGTGACCTCCCAAGGTCACCGAGGTCACCTGAGAGGCTGAGATCACCATTTTCGAAACGGCTGATGAAATCGCATACGCTGAGTCGACTGGTGGCGTTTTCGTCTCGATCGGCCCAGTAGTTCCTGAGTTATAGAATGGCTGCAATAGGCGCGTCAATAGCCGTTTTCACGACGGCCATCTGATACACATTTGGTGCAGATTAGGTGCAGATTTGGTCAAATTAGGTTCAGTGTATCTCTTAGTAGCTATCAGCTAGGGTTGCAATAATTACTTATACCTAGGCCTGCTTTGTCATATCAGAGAGTATCATCGATTAAAATTATAAATTCATAAAATGAAGATATTTGCTGCACCAGAGATTACGTGCAGATTTGGTCAAATAAGGTGCACTCGCCGGATAGCCCGTCGTGAAAACGGCTAATGCCAAGTTGACCTTTTGAGGTTACCCAGGTGCAGGTCACTTGAGGTCATCATCATCGAAACGGCTGACAAAATCGTATCCCCTAATTCGAATGGTGTTTCGTTCATCCCGATCGGTCCAGTGGTTCCTGAGTTATAGAATGCTGCAAGGGTGGCGGTCGAATAGTGTTGCCCCTATTTGGCAAAGTTGTGGACTGGTGCGTTTTGCGGCATAAATGGCGCACTGTTACAATTGTGGCGCATTGCGGCAAGGGCAGTCCTTTGTATGTGTTGTGCATCCGTCCCCAAAATTGAATCCAAATCGGATCATGTTTGACAAAGTTACAAACATTTTGCGATTTCGGGCGATTATGGCGCATAATGACAAATGTGGCGCGGTGCATCAAACGCGGCTCAGTTGTCATTGACGCTTAACAATGCAGCCACCCACCAAATTTGAACCCAATCGGACCATATTTGAGAAAGTTATGGACATTTGAATATTTCACGATAAAATATCTCCGCAAAGGAGGAGCCCAGCTGAACACGTGTGCCACGTGACCACCGGTGGTACAAGCAGGACTTGTCCCCTCACCGATTGTGCCCTTTCAGGCTTCCTGACTGGTGCTGTTTTCGTGCTATAAGGCCACAAGTCGGCAAACACACGATAATCTGGGAGGTACGTGACTCAAACACGTGGCCACGTGGCACGTGCCGGACCTCTGACAGCTTCACCGTTCACGCCACGTGATGACCCATCGACGTGGCCATTAGCATGTAAAAGATGACCCCGGCCGGTGTCATCGTCACTGAACAGTGGACGGCTAAACTTGAAAAACGGGAAAATTTAGGGAAATTTCACCTTTCTAATATATAATTTCCCTAGAATTTTAAATTTTTCGTTTTACAAAAAATCCGAGATAGCAGTTTTTTAGCGCCGTTCATTCTGTGTCTACACCCGTTTTCAGATCGACTCTATCATAAAAACTGACGGCCTGACGGCTATTTCCCCCATTCCTTGCATTTCACAATGTTGGTGTATTTAAGAACAAAAATTGACCCCGTGCCACGGCACGTGCAATAGCACGTGCGCCACGTGACCACTGGTGCGACAAGCTGGACTCATCTGCTCACCGGCTGCATTGATTTGGTGTCGCTAGATGAAGTCGTTTCCGCGCCATAGGACCCCCAGTTGGACAATGTCGGATTTTCCCGGAGGTTACCCCATCAAACACGTTTGCACGTGGCACGTGCTTTTCAATCGCCCCATATCTGACCCATACCATGTGGTAGCCGACACCCCGGGGCACAACATATTGGAACATTTTCAAAATCTAACGTGGAAATTTTTTGCAAAATCGATTTGAAAATAATTTTTCGAAATCGCCATAGGCTCAACATGGGGTAACTGTCCGTCACGATTACCCGAAACTGTACCCTATGATTTTTAAATAATTACCCCCAGAAGGTGAGGTGCCAGCCCAAGAACTGACCCTAAAAAAGTGGACAAATATTACTGAACAGATTTTGCGCAAATCGCATTTTTAATTTTTCCCCATGTTAACCCTATGGGAAAATGCACGTGCCGATTACCCCAAAACGGGTTAATTATATTTCAAGCGACCGGTACCAGCCGGTAGCTCCCCCACACGGGACCAAACGCTGAAAATGGCAAGAAAATCTACCGAGCCGTTTCGGCGGCGATCAAAATGACCCAAATCGCGGCAGAAACGCTAAACACCCCCCTAGAGAGGTAGCTCAGGTTGGGATTTTCAATAGAAAATCACAATTCTAAAGAATAGTGATTTGTCTTAATTGAAAAGTCCCAACCTTCGGATACTACACTTTGAATCGTGCTTCACTATCTTCACTGTTTAAATGTTTGCGCCGTTTTGAATTGACCGCCAGTAATAAAACTTGTACCCTGGTCATTTCATCAAATTTTATAAAGCCAAAACGTTTTTCGCACTTATTCATCACCGTTAAATTCATTAAATAGTCGTAGGCAATTTCCGCTGTTTCCTTCGGATTCTAGCGGCTCAACAAAGGAATTCCTTCAGCTTGAAGGAATTCCTTCAGCTTGTCACGTGATATCTTCTGGGCAATACCTAATGCTGCCTTTCCCTAACGACAACTCAATAGAGCGGCCGCGTAAGCGTAGCGTCAATAATGTATTATCTGCGCCAGTTCTGTAGTAATTTCGCAGGCTTCCAAAGTGGCGGCCATGCTTGTAGTGGTGGTTCGCTCATGAAAATGACTCGCTCATGAAAAAATATTTTTCACCGAGTTCGGTCCTCAAACTATGTTTTTCTGATTCAGAAAAATAAGAAACGCTAGTAAAAAAAAAAATCAGCTCCATACATTGATTTTTTTTTCGATGATACTGTCCCTTTAAGGGGGAGGGGGGGGGGGGCACTGCCGACTTTTGGTCCCATTCTTTCCATGCAACGCCATAAGGCTAATGCAAAAATGCAAAATGCAAAAATCAAAGGGGGCACGGTGCCCCGGTGCCCTCCACGTTCCGCCGCCTATGCGTATATCCTATTTAACCGTTGTACGTATAGGGGCGGTGGATGGTTTTTCGTTAAAAGCTCACGTAAAAGGCATTGGATCACGACCAAATTGTACCCTCGAGACCATCATTTTTTTTTTTTACCAGCCCGGAAAATATCATGACCTGAAACCAGTTTTACCAAAAGAAAAATAACCGCCTGCCGGAATTTTTGCCTCAAGACCGCTTCACATACGGAGCGGAAACGCGATGGGCTCGTAAGCGGATAGGGCTTTACCGTTTACGCTCCATATGTGAAACGATCTTTAGGCAAAAAATTCCGGCAGGCGGCTATTTTTCTGTTGGTGAAAGTGGCCTCTGGACCCATAATGACCGTTGGCTTATGAGCTTTTTCTGGAGATCATCTTGAGCCATAAAATCTCACTTCAAGAAGTTATAGCGGGTCCCGATTTTCTCGACACTTGTCATTGCCCTCTTGAATGAGACGGAATGACCAAGGACCCTAAAAATGGGCAGCAGCGGCTTCCTATTGTCACGGGTAGCACGCTCGTCTTTTTTATGCACAGCTCCATCTCAGAGTCCGAGAGGCCGCGGGGGTCCGATCGACTCCTCCCCCTTACGTTAGCGGCTGTTGAAACGCCAACAGACGGGCAACGGTGCAGCTGCTTTTGTACGACTGTACGGAGGGGTGAGATGGTGAGGCGAGCAGGTATGTACATGAAAATTGTATCTAATCAATGTGTGCTGTGCCTTTGGCCTGGGCTAATCTTTGAACCCTGGGATGCAACAGTCACGATGGCTCCATCACTGGAGCTACAAACTATAAAAAGATAGGCTTTCTCAGAATCCCTCATTACCCCCACCGAAAGGGCTCCATTACCCCCAAAGGGGGCATGCCCCACCATTTGCCGACCCCTGGTTTATAGCAACTCCTGTTGCAACACTTTCGGGGACATTTCAGGTGCGGAGCATGCGTATGAACAAATTGTCATGAATAATTTTGTATGTTTATCACTGCGAATCCGTCTTTAACCCGTGCCCCTCCCCTCTCTCCACAGCGGCGCCGTGAACCTGGACGGCCGGATAGAGCCGGGAGACATGATTCTACAGGTCAACGACATCAACTTTGAGAACATGTCCAACGACGATGCTGTGCGGGTCCTGCGAGACGTGGTTCAGAAGCCGGGCCCGGTGAAACTAGTGGTGGCCAAGTGCTGGGACCCCAACCCGAAGGGCTACTTCACGATCCCTCGTACGGAGCCGGTGCGTCCGATCGACCCGGGCGCCTGGGTAGCGCACACGGCCGCCTGCCGAGGTGAGGCCCAGACAGGTGAGAACAAGGGGAGAGAGGGGGAGGGGAGGGGAGGGATGGGGTGGTTTGAAAGGAGGGAAGAGTGTTTGGGTGGGTGCAGGTCTGCAGGTGGTGGCGTTGTCTTTGGCGCTTTGGATTTGGTTTGCATTGGGGAGCATCGAAGGAATAAGCATCTGCTGGGTTTGCTGTCCCGGCGGTCCCGCTCACATATGAATCGCCTGCCATGGGCTTGGCCTTCATGACGACCGACATGATCTGGGTGCACTAAAAGAACATCTCATTACAATTACATTCCATGAGTCACGGGCATCTCGTTTTCATCTCATCTCTGGCTGGCGTTGATCAGTATGTGAGTCTGTGCATCTACCCTCTACCCTGACGCCGTCTCGTTCTCGCTATTTCCAGGCGAGTACTCGATCGGAGCGCCATCCTCTTTCACGCCCAGCCACCACGGAGGCAAGGGTAAGCTACTAAGCAGTCCTGGGGTAAACGGTCCTGCCGCCCACTGTCCTCGTACCATGGGCCCCACGGTCCCACAGTGTGGGACGTGTGTAGACTGTTAGTGCCCTAGTCCATAGGTGCTGGTGTTGATACCAGCAACCTGTCTAGCCGTTGGATCGGTCTCGTATGCTCGACCGGTCTGTGCAGTGTGCGTTAATCTCGGGCTCTAAGCCGTCTTTAACGCGCTCGCCATCAGCTCCTCTTGTGCTGCCTCTCTAGGCTCATCCTTCGCAAAAACGTCTCTGTTGCCACAGGCCGGCGCTGTGGTGTATGCAGGTGCTGCTTTTTGCCGGCCGCCAGCCGAGCTGTGTTTACTCGATCGTCTACGGGCCCCGCCCCTTTATCCCACCCCTGCGGTCCCAATCCCTGTGGACTTGGTGTCCGTTGTGCTTACGACGCCAGAGCAGTGAAAGGACGCGCCGACAGTGAAAGGACGTAGTGTCAGCACGTGTCAACACGTGTTTCGGCAGTCAACACGTGCTGATAGTGGTGGAATATGTGCTGTCAAGTGGTGATGTGATGATGCGAGGTGGTGACGTGTACTGATTATTGCAAACGGTGCATGTGCAGGCAGATACTTGGTGATGAGTGTTCAACTGTGAAGCTTCTTGTGGTCATTGAGTTAACTAGGCTCGTCCTCATATTAAACAGGACGTAGAGCATGAAACTAGCTAGTGATACCATTGAAATAATATTCCCGTTACGGCGTTGACCTTTCAGTGTTGCTGTTAGGTATTCAGCTGATCTCTTGGTCCTTTTAGTATATTAGACTCGGGTCTCCTCTTGCATGAGTGCATTCTCACTTGTTTGCCAATATAGCCTTATCACCACTGTAACTTGGTTTGGTAAACCGCCCTTGGTATCCTCCCGCGTGGTAACTATTACCAGGCTATTTTATCTGACCATCTGACCATTAACCTCCCTCGTGTTCTCCCCAGGCCAGTTCACCGGCGCCCGCCAGCCGTCCCTCTCAACGCTGACGTCGACCAGCTCGTCACTGGCCAGCAGTATGCCCGAGTCAGAGAGTGAGTATAAGCGTCAGGCGCTGTCGTTTGGGACTAGATTGAAGCTAGGTGGGAGGGGAGCGAACGATAGGGAGAGGACAGGACTTTTCTGCTATGGTGGTTTTGAGGACGGGTGGTTTGGGTTTGTCGCTACTGTCGATAAAAGTAATTGCGATTGACTTACATCCAATATATTTAGATCAAGGCTTCTCTAATTGCTTTCATCTTCATAGTAATCTTCTCAATTTCTTGGTTCATCTTTTTACATTCATAGATTGTATTACGTAAGCGTGAAGATGCCCTAAGCCATAATTTTAGAGTGGCATATTCGCCCCAGCGAATTAGTACACTGCTAGAGTAGTACGCGGCCCGGCTGCCTGTCCGTCGCTTTTGCTGTATTGTGCTGTCGCTGTCCTGCTGTGTTCGCCTCGCTAGTTAGCTATTCAGCGCTCTGGCGTGCCCTGCTCGTGCTCAGTGCTGGTCCAAGCCCACTGCCCACCCCATTCAGTTACCCTTCTCATCCGTCCCACCCTCTTAGCAGACCTAATTATCCGCACCCCGTCTGGTCGAATCCTGCTCTGTGTTGGTTTGTGTCCCCTCTCCAGCTGCTGCTGCCGCCTACTTTGTGTCTAATTCACGTTGCTCCGCTTTTATTTTTCATTTGCTGACTGGGTGTTGTGGCATCGCTAGCTGACACACCGCCCTCTACCATAGTTTGTCCGTCCCAACAATTCACCCTTCACTACTACTACGGCACTGCCAACCACTGCCGCCCCCTCCCGCACCCCGCTCACACCCTGCCACTCACGCTTACCGCCTGGTTGTGTTCGGCCGCCGGCACCGCTTCCGCCTTGGTCTGACGCTTGTGCACCGTCCGCCTCCTCCCGCCGCCGCCGCTGCCGCCTGGTGTGCGCTCCGGTGTCGCAGTGCCCCTCCTGTCTGCAGGGCCGCCAGCCGAGCCGCTGACCGTCGACTCGGGAATGCTGGCCGTGGCCCGCGCCATGGCTGCGCCTGACAGCGGGCTGGAGGTGCGGGATAGGATGTGGCTGAAGATCACCATACCGAACGCGTTCATTGGTGAGTAGACTAGGAATTGAGGAGAGCGGAAGGATTAAGAGTAAAGCATCTAAGAGTAAATGCATCTGAGAGTAAAGTATTACTCAACATTTGTCGTCTGAAGCAGCTGATGCTTTGAGGCATACAACATTCGCTGTGTCAGACTTGCAGTTGAGCTGTCCCATTTGTTAGCCCTTCAACGTGTCTTTGTGTTTGGTCAAACGGAAAACCAATGGCTCCCAGCAGCTTCTTCTTCTTCTTCGTCGCACGTCACGTGGACGCGCCCGCAGGCGCGTCGGACGGGGGCTGGTCGAGCGGCGGCTCGGACCGCCCCACCCGCCGAATGTATTCAACTATCTTGCCGGCCGGCCCGGAGAGGACCTCGTCGAGGGATGGCAGGGGTCCCCCCCAGAGCCGGCGTCTCGTGGTGGCGAATGCTGGGCACTCGGTGAGGAGGTGGCGAACGGTGTCCTCGGCACCGCACTCCCGGCAGAGAGGGTCCGGGGTGAGCTCCAGGCGGTGGAGCGTCGCTCGTGCCAGGGGGCAGTGGCCGGTCCGCAGCTGCGACACGGTCACTTGCCCCCAGCGCGGGAGGTCTTGGAGTCCAGGTGTGGGCTGGGGGTGCGGGTGCCGGTGTGCACGCGTGGCCTGCATTTCCCTGGCACGCTGCCGTATGGCGGTTCGGGCGCTGGCCAGATCGATGGGCGTCTCCGATTGGGCACACTCGGCCGCCGCACGGTTAGCCAGCCTGTCTGCCGCCTCGTTGCCGGCGATGTCGGCATGGCCTGGGACCCACTGGAGGATGATGGCCGTGTTCTGTTCCCCCAGTGAGCCCATCGCGGCCCAGACGCGCTCGGCGAGGACCAGCTGCTGGGCCTCCGGTCCGCGCTGGAGTAGCTGAAGGCCGGAGAGGGAGTCGGTGCACAGCAGGCATGTCTTGATGCGGCTCCTGGTCTCCCCCGGTTGTGCCAGCAGGCAGGTGAACGCCGCCAACATCGCTGCGAGTTCGGCCCGCATGCTGCTGCAGACCGAGCCCGCCGGTACCAATGTCTCCACTTCGCGGTTCTCCCGGTGCAGCTGGATCAGCGCACCGCCGCCTCCGTCCCTGGTGCCGGACTTGGCGGAGCCGTCGGACCAGATGGTGCAGTCCGGATTGACCATGGCTATGGCCTCGAGGGCGGCAGCTTTCCTCACGGCGGGTGGGTCGTCTCTTCTGGTGACGCGCGGGAGGGAGAGGCGGAAGGTGACCGCGTCTGCTGGGTTGGTCCACGGCGGCTGTTCCGGGACCAGGGCCAGCGGTTCCCGTGGGAGGTCCGCTAGACCCGCCTCCTTGGCCATCCACTGACTGACCCGCCGGAAGCACGGTTTGAAGGGCAGCGCCGTGTCCTCGCTCGGGGGGTCCGGCGGCGGCGGTTCGCCGCGTCTTCTGGCCTCAGTGCGCGCTCGCTGCCAGGCCTCATGAGCCCTGTGCTTGAGGCGTGGGCGGACGTGTCGCTCGGTGAGGGCTCTGGCGGGGTCTCCTGGCGGCAGTCTGGCGAGTCGCTCCTGCTCCATTGCTGCTATTTCCCAGCCTCTCACTGCGAGTGGTGGCAGGCCGGCCTCGGTGATGAGGGTCTCCGAGTTTGTGAGGCGGATGCAGCCAGTGATCACTCTGGCGCACTTGTGCTGCTCTGCCTCGATCCGGGCCCGCACGGAGGGTGCAGCGTGGGTGGAGTAGAGGGCAGCTCCGTAGTCGGCCACGCTGCGGATGTACGCGATGTAGGCCGCGCGCAGCGTGGCTTGGTCACAGCCGTATGACCTGCCCGCCAGAGCTGTCAGACAGCATCGGCGCTGTGCCATCCTCTTCTTCACTTCCTCGATGTGGTTGGTGAAAGTGAGCTGGCTGTCCAGGGTCAGCCCCAGGAAGGTCGGGTTCTTCTCGTGCGCGAGCTGGTCGCCTTTGAAGGTCAGTGTCGGGACGACCTTTCCGTTGACCTCCTTGGCGTGTAGCGAGAAGGTGGTGAAGACGCACTTGCTTGAGCTGGCCTCGACCTTCCACTTGTCCAGCCAGCGGGCGACTTGGTCCAGATCCGGTTGCAGCTGGTCGGCGCACGCCTGCAGCGAAGGTCCAGTAGCCAGGAGGGCGGTATCGTCCGCGTAGAGAGAGCGGGTGGTGTTGGAGTTGATGTCTTCATCGAGGTCATTGCAATAGATCAGCCACAGTAGCGGCGCCATCACGCTGCCCTGCGGGAGGCCCTCTTGGAAGACGCGCTGTGATGAGCGGGCGTTTCCCCACCTGACACGAGCACGCCTGTCCGTGAGCAGGGCCTTCACCCACCGCGTGGCGCAGCCAGGGATGCCCATCTTCTCCATCTTGTGGAACAGGCCGTCCCGCCATACACGATCGTAGGCCTTGGCGAAGTCTAGCAAGACTAGGATGGCGCGATGGTGCTTCGGTTGTTCGAAGGCGTCAAAGATCGATTGGGTGACTCGGAAGAGCTGGTCGGTCGTGCTGTGTCCCTTGCGGAAGCCGGCCTGGTTCGGGTTCAGCTTCTTGTGTCGCTCCAGCCAGTGTTGGAGCCGGTTCTGCACCAGTCTCTCGGCGAGCTTGCTGATGGTGTTGAGGAGGCTGATTGGCCGGTAGCTGCTTGGGAGGGCCGGCGACTTGCCCTTCTTGGGGATGGCGACTATCTCTGCGGCGCGCCAGCTGGCGGGGACCGTGCCTTCGGTCCAGCTACGGTTTAGGACCCGGAGCAGCTCCGTCTCGCCGGTAGGGCTCAGTTGTCGGAGCATGTCGTTGGACACCATGTCCGGGCCGGGGCTCTTTCCGGGCTTCAGCTTGGAGAGGGCGTGTTGTAGCTCGCGGCGGGAGAAGGGGGAGCAGAACCCTTCCTTGGTGTCGCCGCACTCGCAGGTCTTCCCGGCGCGGCGTGAGCTGAGTTTGATGGCATGGTCTTCCTGCTTCCGTTTGGGCAGTCTCGAGACGGCAGCGTAGGTCTGGCAGAAGAGGTCGGCCTTCTCTCTGTCTGTCACCGCCGCCTTGGTCGGTGCTGTCTGGCCGGCTGTCGGTGGTCGTTGTATGGGGACGGCCGGTTTTGCTGGTGGGACGCGGCCGTCGAGGATCTCCCAGCAGCTCCCTCCCCCCCCCCCCCCCCCCCGATGTTCAGCTGACCACCCACCCTCTCCAACCCCGGACTCAACCCGCTTTTGACCATCTGACCTCTAAACTAATACCTGTCCGTCTGTGTTCCAGGCTCGGACGTGGTCGACTGGCTACACAGCTACGTAACCGGTTTCGCCGACCGGCGCGAGGCGCGCAAGTACGCCGCCCACATGCTGCGGGCCGGCTTCATCCGACACACGGTCAACAAGAACACCTTCTCCGAGCAGTGCTACTACGTGTTCGGAGATCTCTGCAGCGGTGAGTTGGCTCCGTTGTGCTCGTGGCGCCGGCTCACCGGAACCGATAGGTGTCGCCACGTTTGTCCGTCTCCGTATATCAAACCTGATGCTCAGTGCTCAGTGTGGTGCAGCCACCGTCGTGTTATGTGAATATTGAATGGTTGTATAATGTATAATGTAGACAGTCCAACCAGCTTCAGTTAAGCTGCAATTATAATTGCCCCAATGCGAGGATAGCAGCCGATTATACGAAAAAGCCAGTAATGTTATGACGTTAAAAAGCCAGCTCCCACTGTGCGCTCCCACGTATCATCTTGCCGTCAACGTTTACCCTTAGTTTGAACCGTATTATCTCCCCACGGTCAGGTTTCTCCGGTATGAAGCTGGGCGATGAGGACGGCCTGTCGGAGGTGGACCGGGACACCCTCGGTCCGCTGCCGCCGCCCTCCTCGGGCACACAGTGGGCCGGACCCCACGTACCCTACAGCGGTACATACGTACCGCCGGCGCAGGGCTACGCGCCGATGCCGTTCAGCTATACGAACGAGGCCGGCAGCTTCAGTCAGCGGGAAGGAGGTGGGTGAATGGAGAGACTGTGGCAGTCGGTAGTCACAGTCTGTCAGTCTATCCAGTCTCTGATCCCATGGACCCAGGCTGACAGCGCGACTGAGCGAACTATCTGGCGATGGTACAGGTGTAACTTACATACCCAGCGGCAAGACTAGTATTTAGCGGAATGGCCTGAAGAAACGGAGCCGAAAACTTGTCTATGCTGATCGAGGAATGGGGAGTGAGGGAGTTGGCTAACAACGGGGCATACTTACACGATTTTGACGTGAGGTGGAAGCAGCAATGTGTCTTGAGGTGTGATTAAGATAAAGGGAAATTGATGAGATGTGACGGTCATTGGGAACAGCTGCCAGCTGGTAGTAAAATGGCCGCAGTAAGGCGCGGGCCTCGCAGAACTCTAGTGCGGCTTCTGATTGGCATTGAGAGAAAACACACTCACTGCACATTTTCGACGTGCAGATGTGCAAAACGGCAGGTTTGTTGTGTAAATCACAGCGCTGCCGGCGTAACAATAAACATTACGTCCACTGGACGTCTTAATATGGTTACATTTTAGGCTCAAATATCGATAAATTATTGCGTAAACCATTCTGATTCTGCACGGAAAACGATAACAGTGGGATGTACAGCGGCATTGTTTGTCAGTTCAGATGATCCCGTACGATCCCATTGCACTTTGAGCAGTCCTCAGTGTCGATATCTGCCGGGCGCAGCTCCGAGCCGAATATCTGTTTACATAGTCCGCGCCCGTCTCCAGTACCGTGTACCGGGTGACGTAATTGTGCGAGGAACCGCCCGGGCTTCCCGCCGCAGCCCCGTCCCGTCCCGTCGTGCCTCCACGGCCCGGACGGATGGATGTGGTTGGGGAGAGGGGTGAGCGCGGGTCAGCTGACCGCCGCCGGGAGGAAGAGGGGCTCTGTGGTTAGAGAGAGGCGACCCCCCTAATCATATGACCGGGGAAGGGGAAAGGGGAGGGACCCCGTGGTTAGGGAATGAGAGGGTGACCCCCTGACCTCAGACTGGCGCCAGTGAACCCTGGAAGCTGGTGTCTCCAGAAACGGAGCCGTCTGCGGCAGTGAATCATGGGACAGCGCCGGGGTTTTTACCAGGATAGCGTTGTGTCTAAAGATATACGGTGCTGAGTGAATGACTGGTCCCGTTTCCTTCACTAGCTTTACGTGCTGCTGGTCCTGATTTGTTTGTTGTTTGTATGCTTACCTCTAAGGGTGTGTTGGATATTTTGCTGTTGGATAAGGCGAGCATGTTGCTAAATACCTTGCCATATTGTCGTGTGAGCGTTTAATCTATGGATTAGTGCAAACTGTTGAACTGAGGAAATAACATAAACTGCGCAGTAACGGTATAGGAAAATAGCTTATCCAGTGTGATTCAAATAACGTCATTTCCATAAACGCACTATTTCCGTTCAAGGGGCTTAACCCGTGCTTTTGGTACTGTTTGTTCTTATGTCGAATTTTAGTTCATCGTCTAGCTATTAGTCACCGTCTAGAGCATGGAACACAGCTTTCGAGCTACGTGTTGAAAACAGAAAATATGCCATGTATTCCAATCAGAGGTGCGGAGCCGCGTTTTACAAGCTAGAAACCTGTCTTCCAGCCTTAACCCATGGTGACTATTTCCCTCCCTCTTTGCTCAATGTTACTACTGTTATACTCCCGTTTTCCGTTGAATCAGTGTCTGACCCTCCTCCCGTTCTGTTCTGCGGTCACAGGCAGCGGCAGCGGCGGCTCCTCCGCCGGCTCCCAGCGGCGGAGACTCGAGTCGGCGGCGGCCGGCGGCGGACCGGGCGGCGGCGGCGGCTCCAGCAGCGACGGCACCGAGTCAGTAGCGACGACGGTGACCAGCCAGCGGTCGGCGGCCGTGCCGCCCGGCGCCGCCGCCGCCGCCGCCGCCGCGCCCGACGGCAGGCAGCCCGACTACTTTGTGGACGTGATGTGACGGGCGGACGCGGTGAGTAACGTGACGGGACGCGGAGAGAGGCGCCGTGACAGAAGTCTGTCGTAACGGCCGGGTTGGGCGTTGTAGCGAAGGATCAGCTAACGCTGGGTGGGTGTCTTTGCAAAGGCGTGGATAGGCAGGTAGCTAAGTTTAATCTTACTGCAAATAGCCCATGCAACGATGGCTAGCTTGTGTGTCATCTCATTTTTCCTTGCTCCTGAAGGCCAGAATGACAAGCGGCGCAGAGAGGAAATGGTACTAGAAGGGAAGCGGCGGGGACAGGCACCAGAAGGTGAAAGGGTCAGGAGGGGTGGAATGATGGCATCGCGACTGTATGTTATGGCCGGAAAGATCGGAGGGTAGATAACACAGTCACGGCTGGCAGCCCATAAATGTGCCACAACAATAACCCACGGAGAAACGCTGGGTGACGCACAGTTGCGAAAGCGAAAAAAAGCACAGCAGGCCCAGCACGCGACTGTTGGACCGCTTTTATCGATGGACAATAGGGCACACTCGTTCCAAACGCACACCCACGAGTTCACTGTTCCATATTCGCTGAGAGGCACGCGCGGAGAGTGAGACCCACATTGGCACGCTCGCTGGGACGCGTTGCCACGTGTTGTTCGCACAGGACAGGAAGTGGCGGTCACATGGACGCGGAGCGCGACCAACCGCGGCCGGAGAGCCATTGTCCGTGCCCGGGGGCGGCCCGCCGGGACCCGTCACCGGTCACATGTCCGGGGTGGTGACGCCGCCAGCACGCGCTCACCGAGAGCGGAGGGCAGTGTCCGGCTGGGGATGGGATGGGAGGATGTCCGTGCCGCGGGAGGGGGGGGGGGGGGGGGGGTTGTCCGGTGTGACGGCGAGTCGCGAGAGATGTTTAGATGCAAGCAGACACAATGTTGTAAGACGTTCCCAAATCGCGTTAACAATGTCTGCTCTCAGGGGAAATAATTTTTTTTTTCACGCAAGCAACTCATGAAATGTTGGCAATGTTGGGGAAAAAGTGCGCAAGTTTTGAAGTCCCTGGTGAACTTAGGAGTGTTTAATATCCTCTTTTAATATTTAGCCGGTCCCGTAGCTCAGTTGGTAGAGCGTTGGACTCCGCGTGGTGAGAGCACGCGTTCCCGGTTACAACAGTCCGGGTTCGAAGCGCGACGGGCGCTTGACATTTATGGGCCTCCTGACAGGTATGGTTGCGGTTGGTGGCAGGCCGTAACCAGGTGAAGTCAGTGAGGGGACCGGCCGTGCGCGGCTATGTGCGCACGTTAAACTTTGGACTCTAAATTCTGCCATAGAACTGGAATTGCGCGATCGGAGGGTAGAGGGCAGGGTCACCGCAACAAGCTTCGCTTAGCGGTGGCTCTGTCCTTGTGAATCCTTCCTATCAAAAGGTTCGGACTAAATTTATAAAAAAAAAAAAATCCTCTCAGTTTACGATTTAGTGGTGAATTCTGTACGCATACCAATGTTCATCACCTTGTCCCATGGGACACACCATCGGACCCGTGTAAGCAATTCTGCATTGATCGTCCATCCATCATTAATTGCGCACATTCCTGTGTGCGTCCACCGGATCACGGCCCCTGAATATGTACCAGGGCAAGTCCCGCCTCGATTCCCATACGTCATTTGCCGGCCGTGGGCTGACCACTTTCCGGGAACTGTTTATGTTGTATCGAAACGCACTACGCCGGACACTGGCTAAAATGCCACTACTTCACGCACATATCTGGGATTTACCACGGGACAGGAAATCCGAGATAGGGGACGGGTCGCAACTCGCAGAAATTGACGTGGATTACGTGCTAGATTGGGTCAGAGGTTATTGGATCTAAATGCGTCAATGTTGCAGGATGTGGAGCTAATGTGGGATTTTGATGTTGCGTTTATCGGCTTTGAAGATTACTTTCAAGCGATAGTTTGTCGATGCCGATGGTGTCATCGATATTGGTTTCGGTTTTTCACAGGAGTGCATACGGATGTTTTGTAGAAATGTCAGTGTCCCAGTTCTATACCGCGGTCTGATCTGTCAAGGAGTCTTAGACAAGGCCATTTCAGTCGGGGAAACTGTGGTCAAATCTTCCATTTTTAGAAAGCCTTCCATTTTTGGAAGGATTTTCTATATATGGGTACGCACCTTCCAAAAATGGGTACGCTGACGACGTCATCGTACCCAAATATAGAAAATGTTGCGCATATGTTGGAACTTACCGATTTCCGCCGAACATGAGGCAAATGCGACTGTCGCCCCTGGTCGCTTTCTATTCGCCATAGTGAAGTGTCCATAATCTAGCGTGGATGCCTAAATCCTAGCGTGGATGTATTTTAGGTAATTTTTCAAAGTAATGAGTCGTGGAAAATTGACAAAAATTTACCGACAAACGATGGTTTTATAAGACTTTATCAAACATTTTGTAAGCAAAAAGCATCAAAAACGAAAAGTAAATATCCTTAAAAGTACTTTAGTGACGGGCCATGCTTGTTCGATACCGCCGACTTTATTTACAGTGCGGAATTGTCTGGACAGAGTGCGGCGGTTTCGGGAGTGTAGTGGCGAGTAAAACTTGTATTTGTTGCCGTTTTCTGCATTTATTAGCATATTGTGTGGTTGATTTCAATTTTTTAAGGCTTTTGCCAAACATTTGGGTGGAGGTCTCGTCATTTTTCAATGTTTTTTTTCCGGAATATGGGACGAATTAAATAGGCGTTGCTGCGCCGTTTTTCGTGTTACTTTCTATCGAAGGAGCATGAATCTTCAATTTATATGAGGATTAGTAAGTTTAATTTAAACCATTTTTTGTCAGGGCTATAGCTGTGTTCCTCCTGGTTGGTTATTGACCAGCTGTTTTCTCTTCTGAATTTCTATGTGTCCTCTAGAAGTAGAAAAAGAGAGCAGTGCGCCAGGACACCATGCTATTATATCACTATGTACATTGACATAGCATGCCTGTATTACCAACACTAGCACTGCTGCTTCTCCTTATATCAATGATCATAAATGGCAAAATCAACTATTAATGTTACACATTTAAAAAGGCCGTAACTTAAATCAAAGAATGTGAATTACAGTTGGGAACACTGAGATTAGACCTTCCAATTTTGGAAGCCTTCCATTTTTGGAAAATGCATACCCATTTATGGAAGGTCCTTCCAAAAATGGAAGGCTTCCAAAAATAGAAGATTTGACCACAGTTTCCCCCACTGATTTCCTGTAATGGTGCGGTACTCTTGCTTTTTGTGTTTAAAGTCTTCCTGTACCTATGTGAGATTAAATCATTCCTGTTGATGTCTTAATTATAAACCAGACGGATTTATCCTCCTTGATAGTATCCTAGCATGTTTTTCACTCGTGATGTTTTGATGGTGTTGAAATTTACCGGCACTTTACCGGCCCAGCGTTACTGATATCTCGGACTACACGTCGTGACAGGGTAATTGTACTTTACCCTTATAGCTCGCTACTGTTCTTTTGACTCAAAAGTTTGCGCGCTTTTGCGTCTGTAATCACCTTTGTCCACCTGGGAGTAGAACTCCGCAAAGTCACACGCGGTCGCTTATTTGTTACCGTAAGGTGGGGCTATTTGAGACAGTGGGGCTATTTGAGACAGTATTTAAAATTGTTATAAAATAAAACCGTTTGAAATTTATGCTTAATTTTTGCTGAGGCGATTTACTGCTCGATTCCACACCTTCCTGAGCAAAAATATCACATAAAAATTAAACGATCTTCATTTTATAGCGATTTTAAATACTGTCTCAAATAGCCCCACTGTCTCAAATAGCCCCACTTTACGGTACCGTCTTTTATTCAGACTGTCCTTCTCCCAGACTGCCGATTGCCATTCCTCGCAGATGTCACATACCACCGACGGTCATATTTCACCACAAATTGTCTTATCTCGTCACTGACAGCCACTCCCCTCCACCAGGTCGCCACGAGTGTGTTCTAGTCTGCCCTCCGTGTCGTCCACGCCAGCGCGGGCGGGCGGCCGTCGCCCCGTCGTCTGCGCCTCTCAGCCGCCGCCGCCGCCGCCCCTGCCGCTGGGGACGGCGCGCGGCGCGGCGCTACCCCGTCTCTGTTATGTAGTGCTCCCGTCGTCGGCGCTTCTGTCCGCAGCACGACGTCCCGCTACAGTTAGCTTCTGCCGGCGTCGCCTCCGTCGCCCGTCTTTAACTGGTTGGTTGTATAGTCTTTGATACATTTATGCTTTTGTAAGTGCGCCAGGCTGGTATATGGACGGCGAGCCGCGTCGACCGACTTCTTGGTGCGTTCATTTGTGTACTGTGTTGGGTGGGCTCGTGCACCCGACTGCCGAATGTGAAATACATATTTGCAGAATATCGCCTGTCGCGTTTGTGTAGTTATAGGTGGGCGTGACCGGGTATTGTTCTGTCGACTGGAGCGGCCAGTTTTCCTGGTCGTTACGGCCGGCTGACTGACGTAGTCGTTTAGGTGTGTCCGGTATCCACCAGGGAATTACTGTTGTACTCCGAACTAACACGGACGTACCTGTCGTTCGCTCCATGGCCGCGCTGCCTGTCCCGTCGGGGACTCCAGTTGCTGCGTACACAGTGACTACGTCAGACCCGGGCTGAGTACTTTGCCCGTCTGTTGCTCAATGGGCGTGTCCACGTCTCTGGGAGGGATGAGAGGGACTGGGGCGTCTCTGTACCAGCCACACCTGCCGACCGGCCTCGGCTCGATCACGATCTGGGCCGACCGGGTCACGACTGGGCTCGTTACTGGACGACTGGCTCGTTACTGGACTACTGGGCTCGTTATCCAGTGCCAGGCGGGAGACGCCACCCCTCTCTGTGGCCTCCAGCTGACGGCTGACCTGACCGGGCTACTGGAATGTTTCGCTTCAGCGACCAAGGAGGGGTGCGGCACCTCGAAAATACATTGCACTATCTCCTGTTGGAGGCAGTAGGCAAGAACATGTTTTTTTTTTTTTTTAGGTAGCCCAACATAACCTAATCCACCCGGTGTTCTGGCCTCGCCTGGGTATCAGACGGGAATTTCAACTGAAAAAGGGGGCCAACCTCAAACGGAAAGAGTTGTCCGCCACCAATAGCTCCAGAGGTACCGAATTTCCCTACCCGTTGCCCATCTCATGCCTTCGGCATTGAAGTTTGCCGCCAATTTTCGATGGCATATACCAATTTTGCTTGGCTGCTAAAACGATACACTCGTTAAGTTTTGAAAAGGAGCTCGAGCTACAGAACGGCTGCCCTCCCACCAAGACACTCCAGTAAAGTCATCATTACAGATGACATGACACGTCAGCTGGGATGGATATGAGAGGTGCCATTCCGATGATTTGTAGGACAATGCTAGACCGGTTTGGTGCAAGTCTCCCTGGCCAATGGAGTTTTTTTTTTGTTGTTGTTGTCAGTTTGCAATAGTGGTGTTGGAGGGACGAAGAAAATATGCCTTCCGGTTCAGACTTTGGTTCGTTCTGGGTGCTTGCAAGTTGCACCTGGTTTGTTGACTATTCGCTTGAACACTTAACCTTTATCAGCCTGAGTACTCATCCTACCAAGAAATCGCAATGAGCCTCACATACCTACATTAGCCCGGTGCTACTGAAGTGCTGTGTATACTATTGCTGGGAAACGACGCTGCATTCCGAGTTCAAACACACAGCACACTCATGGGATCATCCGGTTTCCACATTGGATAAAACCGCACTTAACACTGTAAAAAAATCTTACAAGCCCCTTGTAGGAAAACCGCTGGCGCAAAAATGAGCATGCAGCGACGTGTAAAAATCGCCTCATATTTAGCTAGTAAGAGGGTACAAGCTTGTTTCGTTAGTAAATGACAAGCCCACGCCTCATAAACCGAGCACCCCCGTGTCAGCCCCTCGTTTCGTTATTCGGTACCTCGTTTAAAAACGAGGGCAAAACCAGCAGATCGGTACGCCGATTAGGCTCCTTAGCAGGACTCGCCTGGTAACCCAACCAGCTAGCGCCTGCTATTGCTGCCCAGTAGTAATACTAGCTCAATTGCGTCACCCCCTCCCCCCCCCCTCCTTCTCCCCAGCCGCCCCTCCGACTGGTGGACGACCCGGCCAACGACAGCCCCGACAGCGTGCCAGCCACGTTACAAAAAAAAAAAAAAACATACACAAAAATAACGTTTATTACTTATTAGCATACGATACAAAATATCTAAAGATATACATATTACAATATCATAGCGGAGTGGTGCAAAAGCTGATTCGAGTCACCACCAATAACATTCACAAAATCATACGGTTGCATGAGACGCGATCGGGCACTTCCACGGGCTTTGACGCAACGGCACTTACAACAGGCGAGTGAGCAAGTTGATCCTGCCATGTCAGGTACATTGTGCACTGTGCAGTCCATCAAATATTTGCCATACTTTGCAGATTCAAGCAAGTTTTTTTTTTTTCCTGGGCGAGGCTTACCAACAGAAATATCGCTGGCTTCCGGTATATTTCATGCCTCAGTCTCCCACAACTTTAAGCAACTCTGCAAACAGAAAAGAAAATTAACTGCTGATTTTAAAATATCAGTGAGGATGGCTTTATTATCTACATCAACTGACTTTTGTATAAGATAAATCAATGTGAGGCAATATGTGTAGCTTACACATTTGGAAAAAAGGCTAGACAGCAACTGAAAGAAAGTCCGTCTTCCAACAGTCGGAATTCAAACGAAACAGTGGCCCACAACGGTCAAGGGGTGAATTCTATGACGCAACATGTGTTCAGAATATTACAAAATAAATAAAATGTCCCCCATTGCTACGTAAATATCATACAATATAACGTACCTTCGAAATATCCCAGCCCGAGAACTTCACAACGCACCGTGCCACAACACAACCGCACCAACCGCCGGCAGCCGCAGAACTGAACAATGGCGGCCGGAAATGACGGCCCCGCGCCGGAAGTGAAGGACGAGTTTTAGAAGCAGTCTCAGACTTGTCGCTGCTCACCGTAGCAGGGATTTATGAGGCACTACCGAATCAAAGTCGTTTCGCCTCATTCGGCAACACGAAAACCCTACCAGGACTAGTCCGATGATGAGTTTCCGACTAGGTGGCGTGTGCGCAGGATTATATTTAAAGCACGTGCAGGGTGGTACCTCATTAGCCGACATAATAATAATATGACACGATAATGAAACACGCATGTAACTAGCATGCAACAAGCTTCTGGCGGATTTAATTATGAGACTATGCGTAGTTTTCCGACACAGCGCGAAATCTGTTGATAAGCAGAAAGGGGTGTTAGGGAAACATTTAAGTTATTAGGTTACCGTTTGTAACCAATTGTTTCACGAGGCCACTCTTTAACTAACAACCCTCAGGCTGATAATGTCCCTATATATAACAGCAAGGTACAATGGACGACCGTGTAACCCATCCCTTGTCATAGAATTGGCTCGTGACATTTTTTTACAGTGAACATGACAAGATCATCGAGCATGGTACTACCATATGCCGGCCAGAAGTTACGCCATCGGTCTTGGAACCGGTCTGCCGGGGAGTCCTGCGTGCCGCTGACGTCACCCAGTGTGTGACGTCACTCCTGGACTGGTGTGACGTCACAGCGGGCTGCGGTCCTCAGGCTGCCAGTATAAACAATCACAGTACGGCTAAGTGAGGGTCGCCGCGGGATGTCCTGTTACGCTACGCTTGCAATGATGCAGCGCGAGTGAAGTTTAGTTCCGGCAGTCGCGGCAGGATCGCAGATTCTGGTAGTGAGGGATATTTTAGACGTATCAAGCTGATGGTTTATTGATAATTATTACTTATTGCAGCGCAAAGTGACGGTAGTATGGGGTCTATCTAATTATAGGTACACTTGGATGTTTAATGATAATGTACCAACCCGTATGCAGCTGAATAATGTTAGCAGGAACACGGGAAACGCCAAGAAATTTAACGTGGTTTTTCCAGAGCCATACAACTGTCACTTACGTGATAAACATTGACATAATCCGTTTCCTGTTTCAATGGTCCAGCCTTTGAACAGGGCACCGCTGCGGCAATCAGCACTCGGCTCCGAACCCGGGTGTGTGTGACACGTTTCTTAGGTTGAGAACGACATGCAGTGTCATCCATCTGTTGTTAACCCCAATGACATCTGATGCAACGCCGCGTGGCACAGTTATAAATCGTAAATCGGATCACCACCCGCCGGCTCATCGAGTCCCCCCGTCTACCCTCCACCCCCCCCCCCCCACGACCCCCCACTCTGGTGCCTCGGCATGCGTGCGGGTCAGTCGCCTGAGTGACCCCGTCACACCGGTATGACGGTGGCAGGTATGATGGTATGACGGTCCGACCCCTCACCTCCCGACCTGTCAAACCCTCTGTGACGACCTTTCACAGTAGTGTCGGGGCATTGCGTTATGCATCACTTCGAGCATTGTGAGTGACCGCTAGTTGCCGAGCACGTCAATCTGCCCTCTGTCACGCTGCTGTTTTTCAGTCATATTCGCACTCTACCTGATTCAGCCTCGGCCCTAGTCACACTCCCTCTCGTCTCTCTCTCTCTCTCTCTCTCTCTCTCTCTCTCTCTCTCTCTCTCTCTCTCTCTCTCTCTCTCTCTCTCTCTCTCTCCTCTCTCTCTCTCTCTCTCTCTCTCTCTCTCTCTCTCTCTCTCTCTCTTTCTCCCACTCTCCCACCCTCTCTCTCTCTCTCTCTTTCTCTCTCCCACTCTCCCACCCTCTCTCTCTCTTCTCTGTCACTCTCTCGCCGGCTCTCTATCCCTCTTTCTCTCTCCTTCTCCCTCTCCCTCTCTCCCGTCTCACGAAATTTACTGCCCACGTGTCAGCCCCCCTCGCTGGTTTGAGCTCCCGCAGCTCCGACAAAGCCGTCGCACGGAGCTGCGGCAGCGTGCCTGCAAAGGCGGCCGGGCCGGGCCGACCCACAAAAGCCGTACTGCGGTCGCGGTTACATCCGCTCGACAGAGTTGGATTGGATTGGGAGCGTTGATCTGTGGTGAAGACACGTGTCGCGTGCGACGGAAATAGGCGAGTATTGAATGCGGGATGTTACATGAGTCAGCTTGAGCGTTATTTGAGCTTGAGGAGGGGTATTCGGCGAATTAAGCTGCCTGAAAATAGCTCACTGGAAATGGCTAGCAAATGACCTCTCACGGCATATGCTTGTATCGACTTAATCGATAGACATGTCACTTTCGGTCGGGCGTCTTTATTGCGGGTATTCGGGGTAGTATAATTAATCGAAAGTGCTGCCTCTCTATTTAATGCATTGGTTCCTCGTTAACCGTCTTACCATGGGTGGAGAACCTGCCCCGGCCACCCCGGCCGTGGCCGGGGTAACTTTCAGCCGACCCCGGCGCGGCCGGGGTAACTTTTTCCACTTTTGTAAATCCTAAAAGCTGTCTCCATACGGAAAAGCTGCCATCTATAATAGCGTCTCTCATTATTCTTATCTACCCTGAAAAGTTCTTGAAAATTATTTTATTTATTTTGGATCTTCTATGTTTTTAAGTCTTTTCATCGCGGAGCCGACATGTTTCATCAAACAGAAGTAATCATATTTAAGGGCGTTATCGTAAGATGGCACTGTAATAACATCACAAGACAGGACGAGGGTAATATCAGTGAGATAGAAGGACGAGCTGCTGGGGCTCAAGGCTCCCCCAATTAACTGCGCCAGGGTGGTGGCCTTATCGTAACACGTTGAGTCGAGAGGGGGCTTTTCACGCTCCTTCTAACTCGGCTACTGGGCTACGAGGCGAGAAGCGGAACGACGTTGAAAACAGCGACAAACGTGATCATCAGAGAAATCTGGTCATGTTTTAGGCAAGCTCAATAATAAAATCACCATAGATCATCAAAAGCCAAATTCTCTGATTTTAGCGTTCTCCGCCAACTTTTCTCAAGTTCATGAACATAACGAGCTAAAACACTGCAAACAAAACATTTCGATTACTCGTTTAA
>NW_024883989.1:0-30720 GCF_019059575.1 Amphibalanus amphitrite | reverse complement strand
CCCGCTCTGGGTACCTGACCTGACCTGACCCGCATTTTTTTTGCTGACATGTGCGCAATGAGGCATTTAGGAAAAGTCACCAAATATGAGCTGAATGTCTCGCGGCGTTTGGCAATTGTACAGAAAATCCTGAAAGGTCTCCCCGTCCGAAATAGGGTTAATGTGTATATGAAGAGTTGCAGATGCCAAACATACCCAGATCTAAGACTGCAGTTCCCAGCGCCGCTGCAACGTTTTTAAAACAAACATACATAGGACATACAAACATGTTTATTTGCACCTGTTTTGGATAATAGCAACTCATGGCGCCATTACCCGCGATAACTGTTAGGATTTGAGATATATTTTTATTTAGGCCATTAGTTTGGCTGTAATGTTTATTAATATTAGTTGGGCGGAGTTTGGTAGTTTTTTATTTAACTTGTGGTATGTTGTACTGATTGCGGGTTGTTCAAACCTTTCAAATGTAAGGACCTTATTGAACTCAACCCTACCCCTACACTACCCTACATACGACTGGACGCTTTCCAAGCCCACAAGCATCACGACGCCGAGATGGAATGTAGCCGAGAAATCACCCTCGCCATCTGCTCTAGAGCTAATCGTGTGGGGCGGCGTGTGGGGCGCCGCTTAGCCTATGGGGGTGCACTTCTAGTGGATGGGGGACGGGGGTGCACCTGCACCCCTTTCATATGGAAAGTTACTTCCCTGATTACAGCTCCCCGTATTGCACCTAATCAGGGAACGGCCAGCAAACGAAGGAACTATTTCTGGATGACAGGCGAATAACCGCTCACGCAAGGAGCGGAGCTCCGCCCCGTCCAAAGTGGCCAACAAAGCAGAGACAGAGGCAGCATCACATCTTCCATCAAAGAGCTGGTTTCTGGCTTGGAAGATGAGCTCCATCTTTGCATCCGAGTCGGTGCTGTCAGGAATCAGCTGGTCTAATGGAGTGAGAGTAGTGAGACGACTAGCTATTGTATCAGAGCTGCCTGGTCTTCGTAGCATTTGCACCGATTCTTCTCGATCGGACTCTGAATTCTGTCCCTCCTGCGTATTACTTGAGGCATTGCTATGTAGCTAAGTCTTTGGCAGAGTTTCATTATCCATGCTTTGCAAACAGTGCCATAACAACGCAGTTAATTAATCACCAAGCTTCTTTGTAAGTTCCAATACAGTTGAATCGCACGCGATTTGAGTGCAAAAATCAAGAAAAGTGCCAACTTGTTCCCGTAAAATATTTTGAATATTGACCTAAAAAAAATGAGTAATTTCCAGATAAAATAACAGTGAAATCAGTTTTCGCTTGCCAATAAAACTCACAGATATTGAAGCTCCATTATTAAAGGAACATTTTAGTATATGCCATTCTTGATAAAACTTCTTAGCCACGCAATACCAGCGCAAAATAAAGAGACACTGAAAACACGACCAATCACTCCGATTTACCATAGGAAAATACATAGAAAATGTATGTCTCAACTGCGCCAAATATACAGACAGTTATATACCTACATGTGACGTCATGATTAGCCCGACCAATCAGAAGCAAGTTGTTTTCAGCCACAAATAATTAATTTCTGAACTAACTAGGCATTGTTTTAACAAAGTGATTTTAAATAAAATCATTAAAAATTCTGAGCTTTTTTATTTTACCAAAACATACAGAGCATGCAGATAGGTCCCAACCCTATTGCACAGGAATTATTCTGTGGTTATCGAAAGCAAATCCATTTATAAGAGAAGTTGATAGAGCAAATGTGAATTATACATGGATATCAGTGCATTTTTTAAATATGGGATTCACCATAGGCAACTCTTCTATAGTATGTGTAGTGATATCATTTATGAAGTAGGTAGTCTACGGATGCATATAATCGGTGTGACACATTTATTTGCTGATTCAGCTGCGGTAAACGTACACAAAGGAGCGTCACAAGAAAGCTTCACAGCAGCCCTTCACAACCCTTTTGCACACCATCCAACACGCCGATTCTCTCCGACGAACCGCTCTGGGACGCCTGTCGGCCGGCGCCGCGACCGGTCGCCCGGTCACGTGATGTGACGTCACCGCGACCGGTCATCGGGTCACGTGGTCTGACGTCATCACATCTGGGGTCGTGATCTGACCAACGGGACTCCGTCTGACCGTCGCCGACTGTCCATGGTAAGTGGTAAGTCACCATTTCCAGGGACATATCTGTAGCGAGGCCTGTACCTACATAGTAAACGGATGCGCACTAAACTGTACAAATATAGGCATAGGTATTATAGTCACCGTGGGCATAGGTATTTGTTTGGAATGTTCAACCCAGTTTACTCAAATGGCCAGCGTACCATGCTGGGCAGGAATGAACTTTAAATCGCGTGTCGGTCTTCGCATGGGAGCAAATTGAAGTTCTGTCTTTTCGCGTAGGTAAGATAGGTCAGACCAAGGTTCAGGCTAAATGTCATGCAATAATGAATAATGGGTGACTGTACCTAATCCTGGCAGATATATGGTTAAAGCGCTGGATCATGAAATGTCATGGCCCAGTAGGGTTTTTTTCGTAGTGGGATAATTCAGAGCTCTGATGCAATTATATCTAATGTCAAGATCGTTAGAAGCAGTTGCCTACATCTGTTAGTCAGCCCCCTTTTGAATTCCTGTCTCCAGCCAACAATGGCTGCCTGTGATTTACTGAACTCAGCGTATTACACCTATTCACCGGGCAATCTACTTTCTTGTACATATCTGCATCATATCTGGCACCACCTTAATCGTATACTGACTTATAATTTCACGATCAAAACCACTCATCCAGGTGAACTGCAATGCTATAGTTCTGAAGAACGTCGCTACTAACTGCAATGGCAGGCTGCAGCAGAGACTCAATTCGCATACCTTCATTTGAAAATTAAATTCTTGTCAGCTAGCCATATCATCAATGTCTTCAAGGGATGGTTTTGAATGGCACAACGAGTACATCCAATTTCGGTAATTTAGCTTAGCTCGACATGCTTCGCGGCATAGTTTAGCTTGGCATGCCATGCCCCATACAATGTCTGTGGCGACTTTATACCTAGGCAGGCAGTGTCGTCTATAAGGGAACGGCCGTATAATGACAATGCTGATAAAAGTCGTATCTCTCTGCTATGAGCGGGTCCCATCATATAATCCGTCATGTACTTCTATGTGATCAAGATATCAGACTGGGGCCTCACCATATCGAGTTATTTGCCTCCTGGCCCCTATCGACCGAGTCGTACAGTACTCACTCTGCCTTGATGTCTTCAATGATCAATCAGACCGACTGGGTCGCCATCGCTCGCCATTTGCAACCAGATACCTGTCGTCCCAGTCCAACTACCCCAATTCCCAGCACACAAGCTCGGTACCTGTTGGTGTAGGCCGCACGGCCCCAACTACGAACACCCCGGCTTATGACACCCAGCCAGCTGACACAGATAGTAATATGTTCTTGTGCACTCCGCATCCGCCCACGGCTTACTCCCTCCCGTCATGACGCAATTCTCTCCACCAGTGACGTCACTTGGCTCACCCGGCTGCCACCAGGTGGTGGGGATAGTCATCACCCCTAGACCATCCTCAACAACATAAACACCCTCTCTAGCCTCATCAGTGGCACCCACCCAGCCGTACTTGGAGCCCAGGGTACACTGATGTTCGGCCTCGGACCGAGCGGTCGCCAGGTGAGCGCCCATCTGCTGGCACCCGGACCGCGCGGAGGAGAAACTAGCGGACGTTGTTCGCCAGGAGATACAGCGGCCGGTACAGAGGAGCCAGCCGTCCGGACAGGCGCATGGGTCGGTGAGTGTGCCTGAAAACGGGAGCGGGACGTGAGCAGAGTTTAGAGTAGGAGCCTGTGACGATATAGGAGCACAGCTGGGAAGGGTTGAAAAGGGACCGTGAACCGATACGGATGAGGTAATGGTAAAACGTCTAAAAGGGAGTCTGGAACGACATGGTAACTTGTGACGAAGAGACTTCAGCACAGGACAAAAAGGAAACCTGGAAGGGATACATCATACAGATCATGCGAGAGAAGTCTGGTAGCCAGCCCAAAGTATCCGAGGGATGTTCATGGCGTAACCAGGGCGGGGTCTGGCACATTTTACTGGGAACCAGAGCCGGATGTGCATGCAAATAAATGTTGTATTCACTGTGTTAACAAGCCACGCAGAAATAAATACGCACTCTGAAACAAAACTGTTCTTTACCTGGACAAGACGAGGGTGTCGTGGTGGTCGACTCCGCTGCTGTAAAAGTTGTCGGTTGTGCCGTCGTAGTCATTGTTGTTACTATAGGCTTTGTTGACAGATAGGTCCGAACTTCACCAGCTGCGGTTCCCAAGGTTTTTTAAAGGGTTAAAATGAATTTATATCACGTTTCGTAACCGCCGGATTTTGCTCATTCGCTCAGCAAGCTTCGGTGTGACCATTATTAACGGTACCGGCTTTTACTAATCAGGCGACGAGATCTACTGCCATCTAGCGGGCGGAGGTGAAAATACTCTTGGTGAGCGCTGCGGTACAGTATACCATTCAGGCGACTACATCTACTGCCATCTAGCGGGTGGAGGTGCAAATACTCTTGGTGAGCGCTGCGGTACAGTATACCATTCAGGCGACGCGTCTACTACCATCTAGCGGACGGAGGTGAAAATACCTATTTATCAGCTGCCGGACATTGGTCACGTGACCACATTTTCCGTGTGACCTTGAGTTGGCACCAGATTTTGTCGACAGACGTGGCGCAGCTTATTTCGCTGCATTGTTTTAGATACTAAATATTTAGGCGTGTGGTGGTAAATGATACCGTGCAAATAATATTGAATCATCGGTGACATAGTTACCATTGATGCTTGAATAGCATCAATAAAATGCAATTCATCTATTATTACTCTTCCATTGATTTTAATGTGTTTGCAGGCATAGGTAGAAACTGAAAAGCTGAGCCTGCAGCTTACAGTTGTTCTATACAGTAGCGGCGGAACACCTTCAATTAAGGGGGGGGGGGGGGGCACTGCCGACTTTCGGTCCGATTCTTTCCATGCAACGCCCATAGGGCTAATGTTAAAATGCCAAAATTATAGGGGGCACGGTGCCCCGGTGCCCTCCCCGTTCCGCCGCCTATGGTTCTATAACTCTTAACATAAATCAATGCTACTGAGGGCTGCAAATTTGTTTTTTACCTATCTTTAATAACTGATGCCCTACCTTCATCTACCATTATCTGTAAGAATCTTGCATCAATCATTACCAGACTTCTTAGTTTTTTTGTTTTACATACCTACGCCCCAGCCGCGAGAGTGGGCGGGTACGACTCCCTCGCCTTAATTGAGCTAGCCTCGCGGGAAAAACGAGCATGTGTGCCGTAACGGGACCGGGGACGCAGCGATTGATGCACGGTTTAAAAGTCTCAGGTCAACTGATGGCCTCTGAGGGTCAGGTTAAGTGACCCGAGGGCCAAAATACGATTTCAGGTTTTGAAAAATAACTTTGTCAAAAAACGGCGCAGAGTCGCGATTTTAGTACCATCATGTTTGTCATGCTCCGGTGCGTCAAAATGATACACTTTTGTTTGGGTGGGGTCAACATAAGGTGTTCACATCGGATCAAAGCCAGGTCAGAGGCACTCAGGTCACGAACTTGGTCGGAGGAGGTTATATCGCATATCATTCGATTCGGTAGGTCTTCCCGAGTCTATTGGCGACTTTTCCGACTTGCCAGCTCAATTTTATCAGGAGTTATAGACGAAAAAAACTTGTGACATTTGTGACGTCATGAATGACGTCACGCTAGGTTAAAGATGCAAAAGTGAAGCATTGGACATTGCAAGAATTGCATGAAATTGCGATTCCATGTGCTTGAGCTAGGTTTAGATCATTCTCGGCGTCAAAATTACAGTTTCCATATTTTCCCCATTGACTTGCAATGGTGACGTCGCGCGATCGGCCTGACCTTATGTGACCTCTAGGAGAAATCCGAGATATACAAGTTTTGAGACTCCTAGAGGATACTAGGTCCTGTGTAAAACAACAGCTAAATGACAGTTAAGCAAAAAGTTACCGATTGTTTTGGCTTTCTGAACTAAGAAAGAAAACACAGCGCCCTTGAACAACAAATTGTTTCAATTAACTACTCGAACAACACACAGCACCTCCTACTACCCTTCCCGTGTGTCTGTGAACCCGCCTCGTCTCGCCGGCCGACGTCCACGGAGCCCACAGGACCAACGACAAGACGCTTGGACGTCAGCTACCGCTCATACCAGGGCAGGGCCGAGCCAAGATTACTTTACTACCTCAGAGCTTTACTGCAGGGACCGAGCTATGTCTCGACGCACACCGGGCCGAGGGGAAAACAAAACAGAATAAGGATTAAATCGCGCAGTGGCACGCACTGGCGGATCCAGACAGGCGCTATTGGACGCTGTAGAGGCATATCCCCACTTCAAATTCCAAAAACGCCTCTATCGCAAAGTGGACAGGGGACATCTAGGGAATGGTCAGAGCCTGGCGCTTGTTAACATTTTAGTGCGTTAGGCCCTATCGGTCCATTGACAATGAGGGTATTTCAGCTACATGTGATGAAAGAACAGTATGAGGCATGGTGGGTAATCGAGTCGAACACCGGTTGGTACAACGCGCAGTGTGCATGGTCAGTTCATTGTCCGTCAGTCCGAACAAGGATATCTAAGCAGTGGACAAGGACACGGATGGATACAGATAACCTGCGGATTCATATACTATCTTAATCATACCTCCACCCCTATCTACGCAGTGTCTTTGTGATAAAGATGGTCACCCCTAGCCATACCTGACCCCCATGACTAACTAAGTTCAACCGGTGGACTTCTATCAACTAATTATCAATCTTAAGAACACTCAAGGATTGTAATGTTGTGCGGCGACGTAGCCAAGTCAAACAATTGTCTGAAGTCGATGGTTCATTTTTCTGTTGACTTCAATATTGTGAGCTCGGTATAATCACGACCACCACAGAGCCTTGCTGAACTGTTCCATTTCCTCGTCAGTGTAAACCACAGCCGTTCGTCAGGCCCTGGGTCTCCCGTGATATAACCCGTCTGTGTTGGCGGTATGACGACACACACAGACTACAGTGCCGCGGGCGGTATGGCGCTGGCATGGTGCACCGAGACAGGTCACCACGAACGGCCGGACGGTAATGCACCGGCACTGTGCACCACGGCTGTCCAGCCGTATAGTGAGACTGTATAAGATAGACTGGTTTATCACAGCCAATGGTATGTGAATGGCATGTTTGAAACGGCCGAGATAGGCAAACACTAAATGTATTGAACAGATGAAACTACAAAACATCAACATAGCGATCCATGAGGCACACCATTGCAGTTGTATGAGCGAACCATTTATCGACAGGGTCCAGTAATACAATAAATAAAACTATTCACGATGTTATTTGATAACGTAGCGCAATGTCATCGAGTCGTGTGTGTGCAACTAAATCCAAAATTGATCAAACGGCATGCAGCAACGCCCCTAATCAACGATCACAGCCAAAAGTCACATTGTCACAATAAGTTGATCCACCGGCAATAGCATGCAATGTAAAATCACAACAGGCTCGTAACAACCACCCCGCCTGCACAGCTGCACACACATCAGCTGGTCACCGTGCACCTCTCACTGTGTTTCCTCAGACAACGGGTGTCCACAAATCCCTTGCCACACCGCTCACACCTGTGTCGGTAGTCGTGTGTGTGCCGGGCGGTGACGTGTTTCCTCATGACCGACTGCTGCGCGAACCGTGCCGGGCAGAATGAGCACCCGTACGGCCGCTCCCCCGTGTGAGTCCGCATGTGTGTGGTGAGGGTCTCCTGTCTGACAAACCGGGCCGAGCACACCTGGCACCGGTGCGGCTTCACACCGTTGTGTGACTGCATGTGTTTGGTGTAATTAGACAGCTGGTTAAACACGGCGCCACACTGCTCACACTGACGCACCTTCTCCCCGGTGTGGATCCGTCTGTGGCTCGTTAGGTGACTGTTCTGTGTGAACGCCTTCCCACAGACGTCACACACGTACGGTCTCTGGCCGGTGTGTGTACGGTGGTGACGGGTCAGATGACCGCGCTCAGTAAACGTCCTGCCGCACTCGTCACAGTGGTGGGGCCGCTCTCCCGTGTGGGTGAGGCGATGGTTAATCAAATTATGCACGTTGTTCGTCGAGTACTCACACCACTCACACTTGTACCGTCCGTTCCTGCCGATGTGACCGTGCCATGTCTTCACATGCCTGTCCAGCCGCTCCTGTCCCAGACAGGTGTAGTCGCAGTGGACGCAGCGGACCGTGGAGCCACCTGGCGAATGACACTGATTACCACAAACCAGTATACATGGATGTATGTGCATACTATCAAAATGTGACATCATGTGCATTTTGTTGAAGCTCATAGTTGCGCCTGTCTACTTATCTATTAGATGAGGCGGCCAGTAATATAGATGTCGCTCTAGTCAGTCTGCCTTTGGGGATGGCAGTCAGCCAGTCATGCCTCGCGGAAAAATGACGTTGTTCAAGTGTTTTACTGATTGGCCAACTACTGAGCATTTTGTAATATATCTATTCTATCGGAGATGCTATATTTGGTCGTTCACCTGACACGAAGGCTGCTGGCGGCGGGGCGGCGGCCGGAGCCTTCCTGAACGTCTGCACGTTGATGTTGAGCTCCCGGGCGTAGGCGTCTCCGTAGTAGACCAGCAGCTCGGAGCCCTTCACAATCGGCTTGTACGTCCTGTGGCCATAACGAAAGGTGCAGCAATGAGTCAGAAAACAAAATAACGAGTGAGCACTGAATTCCGAATATTGTGCGCATTGATCACGCTAACAATTGCTGCCAAAAAGGGTCACAGTGCAATACAAATTGACACATCACGAATGACAACAATGGAAAGAGCAGTTATACAGCTCAGCTGTCATTATTACCGAGTAATGTTCCAATAATTCAACAGTTTCTTCTGACTGCAAAGTACCAGCGCCCAATGACCATATGAGGCCGATAATTGTATAGCTGAATGACAGCTACCGTGAGAAGCAGTGAACATGGGGCAAGGTCTGCGCTAGACACGTTCACCGTTACCTGTAGTACATCTGGCCCTTGTACTGGAAGGCGATCAGGTTCTGCTCCTGCTCGAAGCGGGCACAGTTGACCAGCCGCAGCCAGTTGCTGGAGCTCGAGTCGCCGGCGTTCACGTAGTGGTGCACGCGGCGACACTTTTTGATCTGCAAAACCGTTGGTGTGCGTCAGTCAATGGCCGTTTAGCGTTTAATTACGTATTTACAACACAAGAAGTTAACCCGGCAGTTGCTGGGGTATTTCGCCACCCACCGTTTGCTGGGGGGGGGGGGGAGGGGGGGCGTTAAACGCCCCCAGCCCATAACTCGAGAACCAATAGGCGCAGCGAAACGCACGAGGCGGCAAACGAAAGAACGCGACGAGACGCTTCAGATGAGTACTTTAAAGTTGAATTTTGAGGTCACAGGTCAGGTCAAGGTCAGGTCAAACACCTGAAATCGGGCTTTCAGTAGCATGGACTTCAGGACTTCGCAATGGGCGCCTCTCGTCATAAACTCTGTCAAAACGGTGCACAATCCATCATAAAAGGTCTACAAGAGTGTCAGCTCCATGTAGGGGTCAGTCAAGGATAGGTCAGGGTCAAGGTCAGGTCAACCGGGTAGGCACATAGGTATCCCCGAAAATCAAAACTGATATTCGCAGCCTGTGACACATGTTTTATGGGTAATTTGGGGCGTAGAACACGTTGGTCACATTCATTTTATCATACGAGTACGTGTTTGGCTCAAAAAGTTCAATTTAAGAAATGCATGTACCATGGTCGTGAAGTAGTCACGAGAAATTGCCAAGATTCAGTTCAAGATTTTGGAAAATGCGGAACGATAATCAATAATCGAAGATAGCCATTTGATTGGTCATGGTATTGGCAGTCCAATGGCGTTTACCGCATGTCTGTATGTCTATTCTGTGATTTTATATGATTTTTTTTTAGCATGTGCCGTTTTTGGTTGAAAACTGAGAAATCATGACGTCACTAAAACCTCGATATCTCAAAAATTTTCCGACCGATTTTTTTGAAACTTTGTCACAATAACCTTCAATCAATTCCCTACAGGTACCCAAAATTTGTAGGCGCGCCGTTTTTATGCTATGGCCCGGCGAAAAAAGTGGAGGCGTTTAACGCCCCCCCCCCCCCCCAGCAACTCGCGGGTTAAGAGTTACTAGTTATCGAGGGTGTCAGCATCACAGAGATGTCGAAGACTGTACTTCCTCATCCATGACAGCAATGTCAATCTGGCACCAGCTTTGCTAAGCTTTTCTAACATCAAATCAGTAACACGACGTGGGGATTTGATAGTCATTTCATTCTGTTCATAAACCACACTAATGACTGAAACAGACTCTTTCCGCAGTCAGGAAATCGCATGCGGATGCGATTGATGCGGGAAGAACCAAGAACTATAATGTAGTTGAATAGGCTCTCGCATGCGATTTCTTGAATGCGGAAAGTCTGTTTCAGCCTTAACCCGCGCCCTGCTGGGGGGGGGGGGTGTTTGAACACCCCCCTTGTGTTTTTTTGCAAATATCTCAAAAACGGCGGCGCGGAGCGCCGCCGTTTTTGGTACACCTTATCATACATCAATTCTACACATGTTGTGAAAATTTCAGACCAAGGTCATTCAAGGTCAGGTCACCAGGTCACTTGAAGAGACCTCACCTCATAAAAAGTTTCAATGTCTGTCATAGCTACACAGAGTGACCGATCGCTTTGAAACTTTCAGCGATTGCTAAGAGCAATAGCATGTACAAAATGTATATCTCAGAATTTTGATATCGATGACCTAAGGTCAGGTCAATTTTGCGACCTCCCCATTATAAGTCAATGGGAGAAAATTGAAATGCGCCGCTTTTGGACGAAAGCCATTATACAGGGTGTCCGGAAAGTCCTGGCGCTTCTTTTGGACGCCGTGTAACGCGCGCTGTGATTATTGGACATTCAGCCAATCATCACAGACATGACCCCTCGTTGATTGCTCAGCCAGAGGTCGTGTAAATATGACCTTGAAATCGTTTTCAGTGATGGGTAGATGAGCAGATGCGCCTTGTCGCTGAATGCCTGAGCGCGGCGGCCGGGTGCGACTTGAACGAGGCTCGAGCTGCAGCGCGATGCGGCGTTTTTCGATGAATGGTTTAGCAGGTAAAGGTTTATTTCGACTCGGGAATTCCTTAGAAAATATCCTCAGACCGTTTCGAACGCGATATGGGAACGGAGCAGCATTTCAGCGCGGCAATCGAAGAAAGTGCGGGGGTCTGATGGACAAAAATGTCCCATCATCTTCGTCAATGTCGAATAAATGAATAACAGGCTGGCCCACGAGGGGTTCCTGGACAGCCACATCAACCCGAGGGTCAAGACGACATGCCCTAAGGGTCACTTCGCATTTCAACAGCACAGAGCACCCTCCAACAACGCCGCTGCCATTCAAGCTAAACTGACAGAAGAGCTTGCCGGGCCAGATCACCGTGGCGAAATGAGATCAGGCCGCCTTATTCTCCTAACCTGACCCGCTCGACTAAGGCGTGCTACGCGTTTTGTAGAACAGGATCTAGGCCATTTCTCACCCCAACCTGGAGTCGCTGAAGACTCGCATCATGACAGCATGGGAGGACCTGGAAATGCCCCGCATCGTCAAAACCCGCAGACGCTTCCTCCCCTACGTCGAGGCCGTCGTCGGCGCCGGCGATGGTTACATTGAATGAGCACGTAGCGGAAGCATGTGGCTTGGTGTCCCTGGTCATTGTTTTGATCCATTGATTAGTATCTATGAACCAATGGCATTTGTTTTAGAAAATGTTGAAAAGCGCCAGAACTATCCGGACACCCTGTAAACACTCCAAAACACCGAATTACAAGTGGTTTAGACACACTGAACATGAAAATGGTGTCCGTGATCCTTGTTTATGCCCTGAGGTCATCTTAGGTCACGAATGGTATCTAACAGTTTTTCGCAAATAACTTTTGATAGATGCATGCTAGAGCGATGAAAACGCCTTAGATGTGTTCAGCTCGACGATACAAATCGACTGATATGCAACATGACCCTTTCCGGTCAGGTCATGACCTTGACCTGAGGTCAAATTTTCAAGTTGACCTTTCAAGGTCAAGTTATAGTTCATTCGATGCGTCTTGACGAGAGGAACACGATGCCGGTGAAAGTAAGCTCGTACAAGGCTTGGGTCAAAAGTTATTGCAGAAAAAACTGTTTCCAAAAAAATCGGCTATTTTGCAGTTTTTGCCCCCTGCAGGCAAAACCGTTGAAGTTAGGTCAAATCTGAGAGAATTACTCAGAAAGGGCGTTATTAGGGCTATCGAATGCGCTTTTCCGCAGCGCTGTAGCTCCATTGGTTCCCGAGTTATGCGTTGGCTTCTTGGAAATTGTCGACATTCGACCTGGAAATCGGCGAAATTTTGCCTTAAATGACCTCTGGTGACCTGACCTTTGACCTGACCAAAAAATTGACCGAAGTGATTTCGTGATTATTTTTTACGCTCTTTCGAACGCCGCCTTCCGCGTATCGCTACGTGGCCCAGGAGCCGAGTTACAAGGGGGGTGTTCAAACACCCCCCCCAGCAGGGCGTAGAAATCCAGGACCCCCAGCCGGGCGCGGTTAATGCAAATATCTGAGTTGGTTCAAAAATGCTTTTCTCTCAATTTCCCTGGCTGGTTCCGTTTTTGTTGTTTCCCGATAAGCGCGATTGATATTTAGTTTCCAAAATACATCCCACGCAGACCCGCCCCAGACCCACGGCTGGCTCTCACCTCCCAGCTGTAGCCCGAGTCGGTGGCCTGGCGTCGGTCGGCGGTGACGATACCCTCGTAGGGACCGAACCTCAGCCGCGCCGGCAGGTCCTTCTCCGTCCAAATGCCTGTGTGCCGGTGAACGGGGGGGGGATACAGGTCAGTGACGCTGGTAGTTACTGTCCATAGGCTAAACACAGCCTGCCGAGAACAGAATCAGGAGGCATTGGCAATGTATAATATACTTCAGAACGCGATAAGGAATACATCACCGCCGCAGGATATTTAATGTGGACAACAAGAGATGGAGGAACTGTAGGAAACGACATGACAACACTTTATTGACGCTACAAAAGAACGATTCCTATCAATACAGTCCTAGAAGATCGTGAAACAATAAAGAGGGGATCCATAATCAAGTGATCAGGATAAATAATGAGGATTTTACCGGTGTTGGCTCCGGGGATTTTGGACCGGCCCGGGTTGAGGAACTCGGGACGGGTCTTGATGTCTCTCTCTGGATCGCCAATGTCGAACGGGACCTGTGCAGTGTGCAAGCGTGTTGCGATGATCACAATAAGTAGTTAACCGATGATAATTGTTCAATGATTGAGAAAAGAATAACACGGAACACTTTTCAATTTAAATAGTTTAGCGGACATTGTAGCATGACAAAGGTAGTAACTACCACTCGAACCACTTTTTACGGTGAGATAATATAAAATAATGAGCAAGGTCAAGCGCGAGCTGTAGCTTACTTAAAAACACATCGCATGATTTATGAAGTGATCGACCGGAGTTCAAAGCTACACAAACAATGCCATCAGACTTACAAACGGAGCGAGAGCAATTAGCGGTCCCCTCCCGAGTTCCGTACCTTGTTGTCGGGTACGACCTCCAGGGGCCCGTGGACAGGACAGTCGCCCTCCCACTCGCGGTCACACTCGTCACAGACTGGAACAACACGAAATAGAGGTTATCTCTATCTGTCAAAAGACTGAAGACTCAGAAAACGAGAACACGTATTATGGCCGATATGACCGTATAATACACAGCAGAATGTGGTGAGTGGTGACTTCGAAAGGTTGAGTGTAATTTGTTGATGAGACGGTAGCTGGTTCCTCACAGATGTAGTCGTCGTCGTCCAGGTCCTCCTCCTCCCGGTAGTTGACCGTGTTCCGGCGGCGTTTGAACACCTCCCGCTCGGGAGGCTCTGTGAAATTTGATATTACATCACGTTATGCCCGAACACTCAATGTAACATACGTAGCCACAACAGCACCAGCTGGAATAACATCCAGTTGCTATCGCATAAAGTGAAGGACAAAGCTTTTGGTCTCACGATAAACGCCAAAACCGATCGTGACCGTAAATGGTGTCTTTTCTAGGACATGCTATTCATACCAGCGACAATGGTGATTACGATCATTACCTTCTCCCAAGTCCTTGAACTCGGCGATGATGTGGTTCCACAGCAGTTCAGCTTTCGTGTCCACAGCGTGCCGGGCCCTGAAAGTCGCGTCAAACCATACATAAAATGGTCTTGGAGGTTCTTTTTTTTTGGCGATAAAAAGGTTCTTGAATCTTGCCTTGCAGAAGGTGTGCGGAAAGTAAACCGGCCGCCAAACAAACAGTAGATATCCGACCACAGACAATTCGCTTAAATGCAAACCCAAAGTGCCAGTCGTTGTAATTACAGCAAAATATCGCTAGTTTTATAGGTATCGCTAGATATAGATAGGTATCTTGAAATTTTCACAATAACACTCGCTGTCGTCACTTACTTGAACTGATCCTCGAGCGTAAAGCCGATGAAATCGTACGGCGGCGACGGCGGCCGGTGCGGAGACCGGTCCGCCTCCTTTGCTGCCCCCTCTGTGGTGACCGGCCGCCGCTCCTGCGACTGGACGTGCTCACCGCACACGGCCGAGGAAGCAGCGGGCGCCGTCTGAAATATAGTGACAGGTGCTGATGAGATACTCCAAGAAAGCCAAGCGATGACCTTCCAGCCTCGGGCATATTATTGAACGGGAAAAGACGTGATAACTAGCAAGTATAAGCAGAAATTACGCCCTTATTAAATACTACCGTATAATTACTACCTTGTCCTACAATAAACAAAACAGGTGAAAAGTGCTAATCTACCTCTCCGGATTACAATGTTACATGTCCCGTGCTTTAAAGAGAAGATAGCCACCACCAGCCCAACAGTTCCCCACCAACCTCAGCCGATGTCACCGTCGCCGTCCTCTTCACCGGCGGCTGGAACTTGCTCTTGGCGGCGCCACGTCGCACGGTGGAACGCGACCGCCGCTGGGCCGGCCGGACGCATCGCGACGGACTCCAGTCATCGTCGCCGTCGTCGGCCGACCTCGCTGGTCGAGGACGCTTCGGTCGGGCCGGCCGGGGCGGCGGCGGCGGTGCGCGCATGAACGACGGCGGGTGACCCGCGATTCCTGTGTGGGGACCGACACAAGCACTCAGCCGATAATGGAACACTTAACTGCTTCTCCTGGATTTCTGGCGGAGTCGTCAGCCATAAATGGAGGGCTGGGGCCGTGCTCTAACCAAATGACAGCAGTATTCGTGTGTATAGGCGTGGGGGAACTGCAGGGCTCGCTAACACCTTTACGGCGTGGCGGACATAGTGCCTGCTTTCCTCCCTCATAGTTACGACTGCCGTACCGTTCCAGTGGCAACGCCGATGAACAGTTTGGCTAATCGTACACAAAACGGGGCTTAATGGGCATCAGCTCCTAGGCACGCCTGTCTTGGTGGTGTAACTATGCGTAGCCAAACGCCGAATCAGATCACCACGGTGGTCAAATACTAAATAGAGCCGGGAAATCAAACCAAATCCTGTTACACAGCCAGTCCCGGGCCGACACAACAGCAAACTCTCATACCTGAGATCTGCATAAATTAGACGATTATAATCTTACCCTCGCTTTAGATGTTTTCACAGCCGCTGACGCATAGGATCGATTGGCCGCCGGCACCCTAGCTCACTTAAAGCAATTTAACCCTTGCCCGATTGGGTGGGGGGGTCAAACGGACCCCCTCTCGGTTTTCGCGAACAACTCGCGTAAAAACGGCCGATCACGACACAACTTCTAGTACCCTCGCGTTAAACAATTTCACACCTACCCTGACAATTTCATGACCCTGACCCAAATGACCTTTGACCTACTTTTCGAGACCATGTTTGGCCGGAATCGCGATTCGGTGTATGTGGGCTGGCATTAGCCGAGCGTTTGCAGTCTTTTCGTGGTTTTAAGCATTCAAACATGTGATATGATGCTGCTCCCATGCATTAGGGTGGGTGTCAAGGTCACCTGAAGGTCAGGTCAGGTCATCGACCTTTGATGACCAATGTCCACTTTTTCGAGTTTTACATGTTTTTAGGCTAGATTTGGGAGCTGAATTCGAAGTCAACCATTTGAACTATATGAAGTACTTTGGTGCCTCATAATATATTACGAAGCTGTCTGAGGCGGCTGACACCTACTACGAATACCCGGCAGGACCCCTCCTAGTTGAACTGACCTGACCCGACTTGGCCTAAATGCATGAAGACATCATCTGTGATCAAAACAAACATGACATTCGTGATCAGCACCCCGAAAACCCTTAGCAGCCACACTTTACGACGCTTTAACAGGTCCCGATTTTTCATGCTGTTGGGTCACTTCGTTAAAGGTAGTGTGCCAGCTTTCCTGGACCGTATGGAGTTAATGGCCCAGATAAGGAGAACCGGATTTTTAGAACTTATCCATACCTTCAAAACTCATGGAAACGTCTTAAATTCTTCAAATTTTGAGTACCCCAGTGCGAAATTCGCCCCGACGGGTTGTCGGTCGTACCCCAACCACATTTCACACCACTATGAACAATAAATGCACACACTGAAATCGCTATTACCGATATGCTCATCCTATCAAGTTTCGATAAACCCGTTCATCATCAGCTCCTGCGGTTTCGAACACGCCTGTTAGGTGGTGCGGTAGACCGCGCCCAAAGCCAGGGCCCCGGTAACGTGAGGTAGCCGAGTCAGGGCAGCGTGCGCTGACCCAAGCCGGAGCTGCGCGTCCTCCCGGTGTCATGTGATAGCCCGGGGCTGCCCGCGGGGATGCGGTAGACCGCGCCCAAAGCTGCGGCCCCGGCTTGGGTCAGCGCACGCTGCCCCGACTCGGCTACCTCACGTTACCGGGGCCCTGGCTTTGGGCGCGGCGGTGGTGGTGCGTCGGGCTGCGCGCTCTGACTTCGGCCAAGAAAAATGCGTCAGCTGATCATTGTCATTTCTGCCACTTGCGTGTGATGAAATGGGGCCATAACTTATGAGACGGCTTTTTCATATCAATTATTTTACATAAAATCATATTTCAAACCATAAGTAATGTTCGACAGCCAAATAAAAGAAACAATACCAATACAGGCTTACAGTTTAAGGCTCGACATTGTGTTGTCTACGATTAGACAGCTGATAACTCATTCCCGTACGTCGTATGGTCGTAACACTATAATGACCTTTGCTTATTGTCACATGTGCGCCGCATTCGCGATTGTTGCCGACGCCTGTTTGCAGGTGAGCCCACTACAGTTGTTATACATATCGAAAAACCGATAAGCTTTTAGGCGAAAAAGGCACTATTCCAGGCCCATTTTTGACTTTTTTTGCGATATTAGGTAAAAACAGAAGCTTCTTATCCTAGGAAAAATAAAATGGGAAATCTTTCAAAGGTGGCACACTACCTTTAAAGGTAGTGTGCCAGCTTTCTTGGACCGTATGGAGTTAATGGCCCAGATAAGGAGAACCGGATTTTTAGAACTTATCCATACCTTCAAAACTCATGGAAACGTCTTAAATTCTTCAAATTTTGAGTACCCCAGTGTGAAATTCGCCCCGACGGGTTGTCGGTCGTACCCCAACCACATTTCACACCACTATGAACAATAAATGCACACACTGAAATCGCTATTACCGATATGCTCATCCAATCAAGTTTCGATAAACCCGTTCATCATCAGCTCCTGCGGTTTCGAACACGCCTGTTAGGTGGTGCGGTAGACCACGCCCAAAGCCAGGGCCCCGGTAACGTGAGGTAGCCGAGTCAGGGCAGCGTGCGCTGACCCAAGCCGGAGCCGCGCGTCCTCCCGGTGTCATGTGATAGCCCGGGGCTGCCCGCGGGGATGCGGTAGACCGCGCCCAAAGCTGCGGCCCCGGCTTGGGTCAGCGCACGCTGCCCCGACTCGGCTACCTCACGTTACCGGGGCCCTGGCTTTGGGCGCGGCTTCTGCTCATCCTTTGTGGTGCGGTGGTGGTGCGTCGGGCTGCGCGCTCTGACTTCGGCCAAGAAAAATGCGTCAGCTGATCATTGTCATTTCTGCCACTTGCGTGTGGTGAAATGGGGTCATAACTTATAAGACGGCTTTTTCATATCAATTATTTTACATAAAATCATATTTCAAACCATAAATAATGTTCGACAGCCAAATAAAAGAAACAATACCAATACGGGCTTACAGTTTAAGGCTCGACATTGTGTTGTCTACGATTAGACAGCTGATAACTCATTCCCGTACGTCGTATGGTCGTAACACTATAATGACCTTTGCTTATTGTCACAAGTGCGCCGCATTCGCGATTGTTGCCCGACGCCTGTTTGCAGGTGAGCCCACTACAGTTGTTATACATATCTAAAAACCGATAAACTTTTAGGCGAAAAAGGCACTATTCCAGGCCCTTTTTTTGCGATATTAGGTAAAAACAGAAGCTTCTTATCATAGGAAAAATAAAATGGGAAATCTTTCAAAGGTGGCACACTACCTTTAATGTTCAATTCAAATGGTTGCTTAATTCAAATTCAGCTCCTAAAACTAGCTTAGAAACATGTCAAACTGGAAAAAAGAACCGAGGTAATCAAAGATCAGTGACCTGACCTGACCTTCAGGTGACCTTGACACCCACATTAATGCATGTCACAGCATCATATCACATGTCTGAACGCTTGAAACCACGAAAAGACTGCAAACGCGCGGCTAATGCGAATCGACATCCACCGAATCGCGATTCCAGCCAAACATGGTCTCGAAAAATAGGTCATAGGTCAAAGGTCATTGGGGTGGTCAGCCGGGTCATAACATTTAAAGGGTAAGTGCAAAATTGATTAACGCGAGGGTATTGAAAGTTTCATGGCAATCGGCCGCTTTTTACATGAGTTATCCGCGCAAACCAGGGGGGGGGGGGAGAGGGTTCGTTCGACCTCCCCCCCCCCTATATATGGGCGAGGATAAACTTAGGTTCTCCAAATAGCCGTTCCGTATGGATTACACTTTAAAGCAGCTCCATCCTCCCGCTAGAGATACAAACTACCGAATAATGCACGTTTAATTCATACCATAATTTAATTCATGCTGAATACCGGCAACATGTTTACAGCTTGCTTTTCCGTAATCCTAGCACACCTTTTCCGTGGATTAACCCTCGCCCGTATTGGTGTTTTTCCAGCCGTGAACGTAACGTATAAGGGGGGGGGGGGGGAGCGTTGGACCCTCCTTGCCGTTTCGCCCCTGATTGAGCTAGAGTTTCGCGGTAAAAACGAGCATGTAGTTGACACCCACCCTAATGCATGGGGCCGGGGCAACATCATATCCCATGTTCATGTTTGAACGCTTGAAACCACGAAAAGACTGCAAACGCGCGGCTAATGCGGCGTATGTCGGCCCGACATACGCCAAATCACGATTCCGGCCAAACATGGTCTCGAAAAGTAGGTCACAGGTCAAAGGTCATTTGGGTCAGGGTCATGAAACTTTAAGGGTAGGTGTAAAATTGATTAACGCGAGGGTACTGAAAGTTTCGTCGCGGTCAGCCGCTTTTTACGCGAGTTATTCGCGAAAAACCGAGAGGGGGTCCGTTCGACCCTCGTTCGACCCCTCCCTAAGTACTGATACGGGCGAGGGTTAACGACACCTCTATACTGATACCTTTAACCCTATTAGTGGCAGGCTCCTGGCTACCCCCTATTAGTGGCAGGGGGGGCTGTTTACGACCCCCCTTGATATCTCGAGATCTAACCGGCCGATTTTCAAAATTCAAACGGCATTCGATTTCGCTCAACGAGATCTACATTTCTAAAAAAAATAAAATTAAAAAATGTCAATAGGGGGGTAGAGGGGGGTAAAAACGGGCAAATTGCAGATACATTTTAGACTGTTTATCACGGCCAGGTTTCTGAACCAATCTTAATGCAACTTTTGCCGATCGATAGAGAATGAACCAGGAATTCACATGGATCCTAAAAATATGCATTTTCAAAAATCATAGGCGGATACAGATCATTGAGATTGGGGGTACACAAAAAGTATAGTAAATAAGGTTTTTGTTGGTACTGTTTCTAAAAAGGGTGGCAACGGTCTTGTTATGTTACAATTTTCTTATGAGAGAACGACTAAAATTGTATTGGTCATGCATAGGCGGTGTCAGGGCACCTATGTTGGGAGGTAAAAAATAACCCCCCTTTTTGGACGCCTGGATCCGCCTATTATAGCAAAAACGTGTCAAAAGAGGATGCACAATAACTTTGTATATGTAATCACATGATACCTTTCATTCACTGTTCGTAAAACTGGTGCAGCATCGTGATCTTCGCCCAAATGACTCGCTTCACGAATAGGACCCCCAATTCCCAGTGCTCTGGAGCCGCCCCTGGTAAAGTTATGAACTTGAAATTTTCAGGGAATGTGCCCAATTTAGTTTTAGGAAAAGTCAGAAAATTTCAGCATCGTAGCTTCAGCGGTTTCGGAGATATTCCCGAAAAACCTGAGGGGTGGATAAAAACAACCCCCCTGCCACTAATAGGGTTAAAGATTCCTCGTTGATGGAGCTACACAGTACACGATTACTCGGCCAGAAACTGACGGGCTGTTTGCCATTGGTTTTGTTTTGTAGGGTTAAGGTTCGACGAGACATTCATTAACCCTATTAGTGGCAGGGGGGGGGGGGTTGTTTTTATCCACCCCTCAGGTTTTTCGGGAATAACTCCGAAACCGCTGAAGCTACGATGCTGAAATTTTCTGACTTTTCCTAAAACTAAATTGGGCACATTCCTTGAAAATTTCAAGTTCATAACTTTACCAGGGGCGGCTCCAGAGCACTGGGAATTGGGGAGTCCTATTCGTGAAGCGAGTCATTTGGGCGAAGATCACGATGCTGATGTATTATCACTGTATGCACCAGTTTTACGAACAGTGAATGAAAGGTATCATGTGATAACATACACAAAGTTATTGTGCACCCTCTTTTGACACGTTTTTGCTATAATAGGCGGATCCAGGCGTCCAAAAAGGGGGTTATGTTTTACCTCCCAACATAGGTGCCCTGACACCGCCTATGCATGACCAATACAATTGTAGTCGTTCTCTCATAAGAAAATTGTAACATAACAAGACCATTACCACCCTTTCCAGAAACAGTACCAACAAAAACCTTATTTACTATACTTTTTGTGTACCCCCAATCTCAATGATCTGTATCCGCCTATGATTTTTGAAAATGCATATTTTTAGGATCCATGTGAATTCCTGGTTCATTCTCTATCGATCGGCAAAAGTTGCGTTAAGATTGGTTCAGAAAACTGGCCGTGATAAACAGTCTAAAATGTATCTGCAATTTGCCCGTTTTTACCCCCCTCTACCCCCCTATTGACATTTTCTTAATTTTTATTTTTTGGAAATGTAGATCACGTTGAGCGAAATCGAATGCCGTTTGAATTTTGAAAATCGGCCCGTTAGATCTCGAGATATCAAGGGGGGGGGTCGTAAACAGCCCCCCCCCCTGCCACTAATAGGGGTAGCCAGGAGCCTGCCACTAATAGGGTTAAGGCTGCGCGTATACAGCATACGCAGCCTTCATTAACCCGGGCCCGGCTGGGGGTCCTGGATTTCCACGCCCTGGGCCTCGTTTCATAAAGCGAGTCCGTAACTTACGCCGGTTTTTGGGCTTGTATTGCAAGTGCATGTGAAGTGATAAATTTATTTCCCCTTTTCCCTTCTGTTCTTGTTTGCAAGATAAATAAACTCAACGATTCAAATTATCGTCATCGCTTCACAATCACATGCACTTGCAATACAAGACCAAAAACCGGCGTAAGTTACGGACTCGCTTTATGAAACGAGGCCCTGCTGGGGGGGGGGGTTGAACACCCCCCCCCCCTCTAACTCGGCTCCTGGGCCACGTAGCGATACGCGAAAAGCGGCGTTCGAAAGAGCGCCAAAGATAATGACGAAATCACTTCGGTCACTTTTTTGGTCAGGTCAAATGTTAGGTCACCAGAGGTCATTGAAGGCAAAATTTCGCCGATTTTCAGGTCGAATGTCGACAATTTCCAGGAAGCCAACGCATAACTCGGGAACCAATAGAGCTAAAGCGCCGCAGAAAAGCGCATTCGATAGCCCTATTAACCCTCGCCGGACCTATTGGTTTTCTACATACGCGCCGGCCGAGGGGGGGGGGGCGGGTACGACCCCCCCTCGCCGTTTCGCCCCTGGTGGAGCTAGCGCGTCGCGGAAAAAACGACCGTGTGCGCCGTTACGAGACGCAGAGATTTGTACCCGATTTTAAGGTCCTAGGTCAACCGGTGACCTCTGAGGTCAGGTCAAGTGCCCCAGGGTACGGTTCAGTTTTTGGTGAATAACTTCGCAAAAAACGGCCGCAGAGCCGCGATTTTGGCAGCATCGTGTTCGTCTCGCTCAGGCGCGTCGAATGATATACTTTTTGTTCGGGTCAGGTCAACTTGGGGTGTTGACCTCAGGTCAAGGTCAGGTCAGCACCCCCAGGTCACGAAGTTGGTCGAAAGAGGTCATGTCGCATATCATTCGATTCGGTAGGTCTTCCTGAGTCCATTGGTGGCTTTCTCGACTCGCTAGCTCAATTTGATCGGGAGTTATTGACGAAAAACTAATATGACCTTGATGACGTCATAAATGACGTCACGGAAGGTCAACATTGCAAAAGTGACGCATCTAACCTTGCAAGGAGTGCATCAAATCACGATTCTGTGTGCTTGAGATAGTTGGAGATCGTTCCCGGCGCCAGAATAGCAGTTTTCATTTTTCCCCATTGACTTATAATGGTGAGGTCACGAAAATGACCTGACCTCATATGACCTTTAGGAAAAATCCGAGATATACAAGTTGTGAGACTCATAATGGATACTAGATCCTGCAAGTTTCATTTCCCTGTGACATCTCCTCTGGCAGTGAGAGCGTTGCGAAGTTGCGACATCTGAAGACCGTGCAGAGGTTCACTTATGACGTCATAGGTCAGTGACCTGACCTGACCCAAAAATGCGGTTGGTGTCAAAAGATGCGGCTTGGATCAAAGGTCAGGTATGCCAAGTTTCAGCTCTCTATCGCCAGCGTGTTCGGAGCTATCGCGAAAAAACCCTATGGGGGGGGGCGGCACCCGCCCCCCCCCCCTCGGCCGGCGAGGGTTAACCCGCGAGTTGCTGGGGGGGGGGGGGGGGAAGTAACGCCCCCACTTTTTTCGCCGGGCCATAGCATAATAACTATTAACTAACTAATAACTCGCGTAAAAAGCGGCCGATCGCGACGAAACTTTCAGTACCCTCGCGTTAATAAATTTTACACCTACCCTGAAAATTTCATGACCCTGACCCCAATGACCTTTGACCTGTGACCTACTTTTCAAGACCATGTTTGGCCGGATCCCGATTCGGCGTATGTCGGCTCGCATTAGCCGCGCGCTTGCAGTCTTTTCGTGGTTTCAAGCGTTCAAACATGTGATATGATGTTGCCCCCATGCATAAGGGTGGGTGTCAAGGTCACCTGAAGGTCAGGTCAGGTCATTGACCTTCGATGACCTCGGTTCACTTTTTCGAGTTTTACATGTTTCTAGGCCAGTTTTTGGAGCTGAATTCGAATTTAGCAACCATATGAACATTTACGAAGTAGTTTTGGTGCCTTCGTAACATGTTACGAAGCTGTCAGAGGCGGTTGACACCTACTAGGAATACCCGGCAGGACCCCTACTGGTTGACCTGACCTGACCTGACCCCACCTGGACTAAACGCATGAAGACATCATCTGTGATCAAAACTAACATGATATTCGTGATCAGCACCCCGAAGAACCCCATTGCAGCCACACTTTACGACGTTCTAACAGGTCCCGATTTTCCCGACTTTTGGGTCATTGACCTGACCTGCAAGGTCAACCAATGACCTAGGACCTTAACCCGCGCCCCACTGGGGTCTGTGTATAACACGCCCTACTGGGGGGGGGGGGCTATTCATAGCCCCCCCCCCTCCTAACTCCGAAACTACTGGGCCGATCGTCAAAATTCAAACGGCGTCTGATAGCCCCGGAAAAACTGTCGAGCGAAACCTAATTTCATTTACCTCGAGGTCACCGATGACGTCACAGGTCAGGTCAAAGTAAAAATTATTAGCACTTGGCTTGTTCACATTTTGGGCTCTGGCCGCCGTCTTACAAGTAAGATCAGGCTCATTTTTGGTTTCCACACTCGTGAACAGATGCTCTAGATACCTTGAGGGTACCAAACTTGTACTTTGATTTTCAGGTCAGGGTCAGGTCATCACAGGTCACGAAAATATTATATCATGCGTCGGTCACGTGACACATGTTTTATGGTCCATTTAGGCCATAGATTTCGAATTTGATGTCGTCTATGTCATTCGAGGTCATTTTGAGTCGAATTTAGCTTAGGTCAGGTCACTTTCAGGTCAAAAAAGGTCAAATTTTGAAGTTGAAATTTTTCAACAAAAAGGGTGTCTATTGGATGCAGTTTGAGCTCAGGAACACGATGGTGCCATTTATATTGGTGTACGATGCCAAATACGTACTGAAAAATTGATTTGAAAAATTAATAATTGTGAATTTTTTGCAATAATGCGTATAACTTGGCCATTTTTGAAGATATTTAGCTAAAACTTGCTACAGTTAGTCATAATCATGCGTTCTGTCACATATATTCCGGTTTTTTTCGAAAAGTCAAAAATCTTTTGAAAAAAATATAAAAATATAAATTTTGAATATTATTATATAAAATTTTCGAAATTTTCAAAATTTTGAAAATCCGAGATAGCAGTTTGATAGCGCGATCAATTCTGAGTTCTTTCATGCAAAGAAATTGGATCTAGCTTAAAAACTGAGCTCTTGGGAGCGATTGCCGTGGTTCAATGTTTTGCGTCGAAATCGGACGAACATGACGTCACTTTGACGTCATTTCCGGCCGACCTATGGTAGCTACGAAGTTCAAATTTTGACACAAGGTGTCAAATTGATGCAGCCGAAGGTACTGAAAGTTTGTCGTCGATCCGTCAAGCGGTTTGGAAGTTATTGCAGAAAAACGGGAGGGGGGGCTATAAATAGCCCCCCCCCCCAGTGGGGCGCGGGTTAAAATTAGGTATCATCGGCTTCCTCTCGTCACGGGCAGCACGCTCGTTTTTTTCCGCGAAGCTCTAGCTCAATCAGGGGCGAAACGGTAAGGGGGGTCCGTTCCCCCCCCCCTTATACGTTCGCGGCTGGAAAAACACCAATACGGGCGAGGGTTAAACATATAAAAACGTAAAAACTGGGTAGCTCTGACTCACCGAGTTCAGATAACTTGTCATAGTTGGACTTCATGTTACAATAAACTTGCTTCTCGAGATCACTTAGGGCTTCCCAGGCGTCCTCGGCAAAAAACTGTCGTATGTGTCTAAACTTCCCATCTTCGACTTCCATCTTACGATATAATCAACGGTCGCAGCAGCAAGCAAGGGCAAAAACAACACAATCGCGATATTATAGGAGCTTAAATATCAATCTGTTGCTTTCCAATATAGATCCAAGCGATCTAATTTAATTATACCCTATGTTTCAAAAGCCTCTTCTTGGCTTCCTGCCCAAAGCCATATATTTCCCAGATTTCCATTTCCTGCCACTTCCTGCTTCTTGTTTGTTGCTGTTTACATTCCAATTCATCTTCTGCTTGGGACGATGCATTCAAGGTTTCATAGAAATAAATCAAATATTTATTGAGGCAAGATTCCCTTTCTCTTCCATTAAGTTACTATTTTCTTTATTATCCTGTAATTTTGTCAAGATGATGTAGTAAAATTTAAAATAAGGATGAAAAAATTCACCAGGAATATCACAAGAAAGATTGTAAATTTGCCATGAATAAAGTTATCAAAGAGTTTTACGACAAAATTGCACATGCTATTACAACTTTTGCAAATTCTAAAAGGGCATATGTACTTTAATATGGTTTTCCCTTATTTAATGGCTGCTTATTGACTTGAAGTATGCATCAAATGGCATCAAATCATAAAAGAAACCTTGCATAGTCTTCAATGACTTCATTTATGTTTGACAAATTCAATGTGCATTTTACGCAAATTTCACGCTAGGTTGATGCCAAGTTGATGATAACATTAACAACGCGTTTTGAACGTTCACGTGCGTTTTGAGTGGTTTTCGGCGCGCGTGTTGGTGGTTATTGTTGTATGTGGGTGTGGTGGGTGTTTCTCGATGATTGTTGTGAATGGCAAGATTCTTTTTATTTCTCAGTTCGTATTTCCGAGCCGTATGTTAATTTTTACCAGCTAAAATTCAAAGGTAACCCATGGAGCATCCGTCAAATTGCGCTGCAAATGTCGCGGTTGCGTCATATATATCTGAGGGCTGTTCACGGTACATAGAATACTAGGTAACACCGGTTTGTCCGCTCAACACAGGGCCAATGGTGACCACTTTCTTCAGCTGACGTCTGTGACCTTGAGCTGACCTAGGATGATAAACAGCTGACAATTTAGGCCATTTGGAACTCACTTGACAGTTGAAGAGCGTCATTTAAAATATAAATGTTTGTCAGATGCTGGCAAAAGATATTATTCACCAGTCATTTTTCAAGCACATTCTGTCATAAATTAGCTGACTCCCTCTGGTCTTCCACACGGCAGAAAATTCAAGTGCAAATTCTGCAGTCTTGAAGTGAACCAAACGCTATGATACACATGTTCGTTTCTCTCAGAGCACAACGGGAACTGCGAGAAAACAAGAGAGAGTCGGACTCTACAAATCAATGAATTTGGAAGAAAAATAGCTGTATTTTTTCCTGTAAAAATGTTGACTTTTAAAACATTGGCCATCAACTTTAAAATTGCCCCCAAATCTGAAAATGTGTGAATTGACAAAACAGGCAATCTTGCTGTTTTTACCCAAGTTTGCTCATGATTGAGAGAGATTCGATGCGAAAATGCACCGATATATTCTTCTGAAAGCGAGGTCTCGATCAGTGTATTAATTTTGATTTTTAACTTAACGCTTGTCCCACTTTTCCTCCCAAGAAAATATTTTTGTCAATTTTTCAATAATTCTTTTATGCGTCATTGCTTTAAAAATAAAGCGAGTCGGACCGTAATTCTTTCAAAATGACTGATCGTGCTCAATATCTATCGGAATATACCAACAGATTGGCCAGACTCATTGGCTAAGTATGTTTAAATTGCATTTTTCTTACTTTCTGCAGATTTTCCTGCAAAATTTTACTGTAGTTTAAGCTGCGTTTCCTGCAGATTGTGTTCACAGACCAATGGGAGACAAGTATTTCTTCATCAACAGGTTCATTCGCCATCAATTGGTCTAGCGGGTGTTTTTCGCATGCGCAGCTTATGTCACAGCTGCGTAAGAACACGTTCGCTATAAATCATTGTGGATATTTCTTTTCGGAATATCAATATCACAGGGTCAATATGTTTCGTGAGATTTGTGACGGCGTGATTATCGTCATTAACTAGTTACTTGAAATGAGATTTTAACGGGGAGTGGTGTAATGCCCGCACGACTGTTGACTTTCATTGTAATTGCCTGAGCTGGTTCCTGGGCCGCCTCAGATAGCAAGATGGTGTGTCGGGTGTGTCAAGTATCTTGACCTGACAGGAAGGTGGGTACCCTGACCCCTAACTCAATATTAATCTCAGATGAAGCCCGTGTGTATGTCTTAGAGCTTGTTTAAGTTTTAACCTCACCTACATATAACCTAACATAATTTGAAATCAAATACCTAACCAGACATCATAGGGCATTGGTAGAGCAGACGTCACACGAAGGGTTGCCACTCAAGTCACCGCTGAAAAGTCTCTAGAAGGTCTCTAGGGCTAGTGATTTTAACCAGGTGTTGTCCATCTGAACTACACAGTCACGTGACCCATTTGACCTTCGGATCCAATTCTGGTAGTCAATTCTGGCGCTTTTGTTACCATAGCGAAAAATATAACACCGTGTTCAAAGTTTTGCTGACGACTGAGATTCTGCGTGATCTGGCCAATGACGTTCGAGAACCGCGGCCAAGCCCCGCTGATCTTGAACGTGATTGGTCGGACGGCGTTTAGAATCTTCGTTTACCGGGAGACTGCGAACACGGGGTAAGCCAAGGGGTAAACAATCTGTGCGTGGAATGGGGAGTGGTGAATGTGTAAGGGCGATGATAGGCTGATTCGTCGATTTTTATTTATACTTTTATCCTTATTATACATTCTGATCATTTTGTTTATGTTCAGGAGTTTTCTCTGTTGATTTAACATCAAAAACTTTGTGTTTTACTGTTAATGCCAAGTGCCATGTTGATATTGAAATTGGGTTACAATTCCATATTCACCTGTTTTTCTATGGCCTGTTGTGCATCATATTATTGGTAATGTGAATATAGGTACTCCATACACTGCTATTTTTGGGTATATATTAATGTCTGACCTGATTTTACTTCACGTCTTCACTTCACCTTATATTTTCTTGCAGCAACAGTTATCACACCATTATTGTTCAAAAATAAGGGTGGTGTTTCGAGACACTTGCCAGCCACTTTTGATTTCCATAGAGACATCAACAAGCCTATACCTCCAACACTACCAGAGGTTAACGCTAGCTCACAGATTGCGCTGGCAGCGCCAGCGCGCCCGTGAAACACAGCCAGGGGTTTCCTCTGTAACGTCATTGTTGTCTAGGTACTTGGGCCTTCATCAATTGTTAACAGCTACAAAAATTGGAATTAAAAATGTCCAGGTATTGTGAGCATCAGCCGAACAGGGAAGTGAATTTGGCTACAGCCCATCTTGCAACGCCTCAGTGAAATTTAACGAGAAACTTAAATTGAGGGAGCAGCTACATAACTGAGGTAAAGCCCATCAATCCTTGTGGATTTACCTACATAACTGAGGTAAATCCACAAGGCACTTTGAGTTCAAACTATGAAGTGACTCCAAGCGAAATATAACAGAAATTGGGACTTTGTGGAGCTTAGAAATAATCTGCTTAGTGCTGGATGAATGTTTTCACTTAAAATAAACACCACCATATTTGAGTCATGAAAAGTGTTTGGTAAGCATAAGCTTGTAGCATAAAAGATGTTTGTGAAATGTCACTAGATTTTAAAGTGTTAGTCTCTGCACATTGATTCTCAGATTGTTTGAATGATGAAGTCTCTGCACAGTCTCTGATTGACTGAATGAGCTCTGCAGTCACAATAATGAAGTTCATGGGAAGATATGATTTGTAATAAAAGAATGTAATATTTGAGTTGATTTTACCTATTCTGTGAAGATCATAGCATGTTAACAGCATTCCAAACAGGGCATGTTGGTTGGATGGATCTTGCGATTTCCTTGAAGTGTGACTGTTTACTATATGTTGTTTTTTTTATTCAAAGTTATTGTTAAAGTCAACCAACTTTTGCAACATTGAGGATCATACTTTAGCTTTGGAAACAGACATATTAGTAGTGTATGCTGATCTTCTTTTCCAGTCTTTGATTATCACTTAATTTCATTCACTTTTGATGTAGTGAAATTCATGATCATTTTATAATGACAAGCTACATTTGAAATGTATTGTTGCTCCCTTTTTTACCATGCATATTTATGTGTCTTGTGAGGTCTCATATCAATATAGCAATAACAAGAGCAGTAACATGCATTTTGCTTGTGTGTCATAACTTTGTACAATTTCCAGCTTTATAATATGCAGTTACCTCACATTGGGCATCACACATATATTTTTTCCTGCAGGAGGAAAGACACAGAGCCAACTAGTGACTCATGTTTGTGCTCCTATCACTTCACCCCTGGGGAATCAGTGCCTACACCCCTTGAGTATAATGGTCATCGAGGGGTGCTGTCCTGACATGTTCACTTTCTGTTGAGAAGGTTAGAACAAATACCATGTGTGTCATTTAGTTGCATATATAATACCTTCATGTTAAGTCTGCATTAAGTCTAAAGTCTGTAGCCACCCTTAATCCTAGGTTGTTGACCTTAATCTAGCCTGGGTGAATATCTTGCTGTACTTAAAGCACAGACTGCGCTACGCCCCGGCACGGCGGCCGGGGCGCCTCCCCTGGAAGAAAACGGCATCGGGGAGAGGGGACGGACGGCGAGGAGCCGGGGAAGGAGCGCGGCACCGTCACCCCACAAGCCGCCCAGCACCGCCGTTATTCTTGTGCCTCTTGGGCGCCGCCGACGCCCTGCGGTTGGGGAGCGCATCCCAGACGGGCGGGAGCCGGGAGGGCCGCCTGCGCCACCCGGCCGGCGAAGCAGCAGCCCGGCCAGGCGCGGCGGGCAGCTGGGTAGCGGCCGGACTGAGACGAGTCCCGAGTCGCTCCATGTCTGTCCCTTGCGAAACTAGTACCGCCGCCGCCCAGCCTTGATGGGTCACTACGAGGAAAAGGCGAGCCCGCTCCCAGTACCTGGCGTGGAGCTCCCGCGCGGGTACGCCGCCTCACCGATGGCCCTGGTCTTCTCTCTCTCTCTCTCTCCTCTCTCTCTCTCTCTCTCTCTCT